>NW_020455555.1:3645874-3928624 GCF_003342845.1 Nothoprocta perdicaria | reverse complement strand
AGCAAGGCGGCGCGGAGGTGCCCGTGTCGGCGGCCGCGGGAGCCGTGAGGTGCGTGGGGTAAGGTGGAGGGCTCCCTGTAGCAGGAGGGCTCAAACGCGGGCAGTGCCACTGTCCCCGCAGGCGCTGGGCAGGTGCCCAGGTGCCCCCGGCTCCTCAGGGCCGGGCCTGGGGGCTGGTTAAAGYGCTTGGTCACGGAGCTGCCTGCGGTTTGGTCAGGGAGTGGAATCGTTCCTGCGTGTCCCAACACGCTGCCTTGGGCCCCGGCGTAGTGGCTGCTCTGACGCTGTGCCTGCTGAGCCCACCAAGGCTGGTGCCCTTAGAGGGAATGAGAAAGTGTTCCTGCGTGTTTCACGATGGGTGACCTGCTGAACAACACTTAYGCCAGTGGGAGCAGTTTTTAAAGGATCGAGAAAGGATGACAAATGTCCAGAGCTTCTGAAACTAAGTGTGAAAATTGTGGGACTTAACCTATAGTTAACTAGGTGTGAAGAGGTGTGTGTTTTTCTCCCCACTCCCTCTTTTACTTTTTAATCAAGTTATCTTTGAACTTTGTTAAATAATCTTTCTTTTAATAATGTTTTTGCCCTTAACAGTGTTTTTTGCTACTAGTAGAAGTACTTGCATTCCCATCTTCTATATAGTTATCTCTTTCATCCTGAAATATTACAGTCTTTCATAAATCTCTGTCTAAATTCTTTCAGCCTTCTTGCTTTCAGAGGAACCATAAAATAAAGTCCCTAGGAGTAGTAGTGGAGTAGACCAAGGCTTTGCTCTTGAGGTCTTCTTAAGTTTTCTTAAGTTTTTGAAGTTCCAGCTCGGCAGAGAGCTGTTCTGCTTGCTTGTGCCTTCTATACATTGAGCATTGTATTTGTTGAGTGAGCTCCTAGAAAGGGAAGACAGAGCTTACTGTGTGGTCAGTGCACAAGACATATATGTGTGTGTGTGTGTGTATGTATATACACATTTTGTCTGGCTCACAGATAGATGGGGTAAATGTGGCTTACCAGACTTTTGCCTGAGTTAGGCAGCTTCCAAACTTACTGTTCTGCAAGATTCATGATCTAGGCTGTGTTTGAAAGATCAGCTCTGAAGCAGGCGCCCATGAATGGGTATGTCGCATGTTGGCCCTGTGGTTACCTTGGAGCAGTTCGGGACACTCAGCTTTGTCCTTGGGTTGGTGCTGCAGCCTCGCGCCCTCTGCACGGCCAAGGACAGCGGAGCTTTTCCCTGCTTGGAGAGGAGCCCGAGGCCAGGCCCTTTCCTGCTCATCTCCCCTTGCTTCCCAGGTGAATATAAAAGGTATATAGACCTTTAGAAGGTTTCAATGGCTAGCATTAGGAGTGTGTGCTCTGAAATAGCACTGGTGTTTTTAGTGCGCTCTTAAGACAATCTTCTCTGCTGTCATAAATCTCACTCCACCCAAATATTTTCCATGGGATTTTGCTGGTGCTCATCTTCTGTTCTCATTTTTTTATTATTATTTTCTTTCAGAATGATACTATGCTGTCACATACTGTAGCTCAGCTCATGCTTTCCAGAGACTTTTTTTTTTTCCATTTTAAAAAATGATTATCTTGTCCATCTTTTCTAAATACTTATTTACTGGTCATATGTTTTTATTAAGGTAGTCAGGTGTATATCTTTTGATGCAATAATTTGCAAATTCGTACACATATATAGACACACACAGACACGCTTGTGGATAAGAATTGTCCTTTTTTACCAAACTATCTTCACAGTTTTCTTCTAGGTTTTCTTCTAAACTCTACAGAGTGAGTCAAGAATACTATAACAGCACTGGAAAGAAAATAGATTACTATTACAAATAATCTTATATTATTGGACTGTTTGGCTCTTAGTAATTACGATAACTGCTTCTTATTTCTTTTTAATGCATTCTAAAACTTACGTTCAGAGTGTACCCTTTTTAAAAGCAACGGTAGTAGTAGAGTACACTTCTTGGTGCTTTTCTTGTTACAGTTGAGTGTCAACAGTATGAATACTGTTAAAATTCAACATCAAACAGGAAATTAATTGTGCTTCTAGGTCACTGACAGTGCTGCTTTGTCCTGTAATGTTTATATTTGGGGAATTTACAGTACTAAACAACTATGCAGATTGTTTAAAGCTTGTACAAGACTTTAAATTTAAAAACTGAAAGATTTTTTTTTCATATACTTGTTTGCAGCTTAACTTAAAACCAAGTGTTTTTTTCTATTGGGGGAAGACAATAGCCTTATTCTTATGTGGGTCAGGATAAAATCCAGCTCTGTTCAAATATGAAAGCTGTGTTACTATCACATAACAAAATATTTTACTCTCAAAACTGAAAAATTACCTCAAAGCTTCCAAATCTGTGCAACCAGTTATGATCRCGTACCCTAAATGTATTCGATCGCTGAAAGCATTGGGGGAAATTGTAGTTTTGCAGTTGGAAAGAAATCTCCCTTTGTAGTCTGCAGGCCAGGCTACCTGAGTTTCAATTCCAGGTAATTGCTTGGCACGGGTAGCTTTCTCTCRCTGCTGTCCTTTCTGGTTCTCTCCTGCATTTTTATTAGTTTAACTTTGCTTTTCTTTCTACTCTAAAGTCTCTGGCATTCTCTTCTGACATTCTCACTTTCTCAAAAYTTGTCCTGGAAACTGTATATTCCATGTTCTTTAGACATTGTGAAAACTGTTAATATAATTATCTATTGCTTGAATACTCACAAGTATTGCTCCCATAGGTTAGACTTCATGGTAAACTGTTGACAGTGGTAATGAGGGTGTGTGTGTTTAGCTTCTTTCATAGATCTGTGGGTGACAAAATAGGACGTGGTATGTTGCTTTAATTCTGAGGAAAAGCTTAGTTTTGCAATCTTTAATTAGACAAAATTCCTTCAGCTCTTTAACGGAGTTTGACAAAGACTTGGCTCAAGGAAGACTTTCCACCTCCCAAACAGCGCGTGGCACTTAACTAATTGCTTGCTTATATGGAAAAGCTGAAAGTGGCATATAAGCTGGGTCATAAGGGTAGTAGCAAATACTTCAGTGGGTTCTCTGCTTGAATTCTAAAAGTTGTACCAAAAATATTTATGATGCTGAAATGTCTGGGAAGAAAAATGAGAATGTTGAGGTATGAATCTTTCAAAGGAAATATTTCAAGATATTTTAAAACTTTCCTGATGTGATTAAAAGTAGCTTCCATTTCTTTTTCTTTCCTGAAAAAAATGGTTAAAAATTGTAAGTGCAACAAATGCTATATTCCTTTCTCTTTTTCCCAAGTGAATAATACCTACTTTCAGTGGTGCTGGGATGAGGAAATGAAAGAAGAAACTCCAAGCTCTTTTCTCTTTTGTGGAGAAAATCATAGGTTAGAAATGCCTGAACTTAGCTAGTCCTTTTACCTTGCTAGCAACCTTGGTGCTAGTAACTTTTAATCTGAACAGTTACATGGTGTAATTTATGTAAACATCCACATAAAATACATGGAAATGATRATTACTTGCACTGTATATTTCTGCTGTCAGTGACTACAGTATGACTGTAGATAGAGCTAAGTGTTAAAAGTGTTGCTGAAAAGGGAGCAAGACGAGGACAACAAAGCGAGGTGCTTTATGAAAGCATTGGTAATGATAGTAAAATTCTGAGATGCACTGCTTACAGCAATCTTTGCCTCTTCCTTTTTCATGTAAAGATTGTGTACTATTAATATCTTGCCAAGTCTTATTGGCATTTTGAGCCAAACCATCCAGTTCAGTTTGGGAGTCGGTGATGACTGTTCCCTTCCGCTTCCCCATTTCCTTCTATCCAAAAAACACATGTGGGATAAGCCAAATAGTAACTTTATAATTTGTTTTGTTTAATCTACTCAAAACGTCAATCCACAATTATCTATGGCATAAAARAGGCATTGTCTTTCATTTTATCTGTCTTGTAATTAAGTAGTTCTCAACAAATTCAGGCAGTTTTTCTCTACGGGTGCTCAGGGTTGTGCTCTAACAGGAAAAATGGTTCAAAGTTTCCATTTAATATCTGGTCTTATCAAATATCTGATTCTATCAAATGATCTTATTTATATGTGATTTTCTTCTGATTGTGACTTAAAGTCTTATGAGCTAAAGAAAGGACTTCTGTGTAGCAGTAGTCATTAGCTGAGACATTCCTATCTACCTTATTTTGCCAGTGCTAAAACAAAAGTTGGCTAGGCTTTTTGCACTGATATTCTGTGTTATTATTTTAAATAGGTTGTGGTGGCAATTTCTTTCAGTAAGAGTCACTAAACTGATATCCTTTAACATTAGTAGATCACATGTGTCGAGAGCTTGATTCTTACTGACACTCTTCAGAGACTTGATTTTTTTTTTTTTTCTCTCCTCCCAATTTTAAGCCTCTGGAAAACATCTATTTTAGATGGTATTTTGAGAGCAATCCTAGTACAGGTCATTTTCAAATGGGCTTAATACTACCTTGCATGAAACCAGCTTACAGGCTTTGCATAATGCCATTATTAGTACTATATTAATTTTTTTGTCTTTAGTATGAGTTTTCTAAATTTTGTACTTAGTGGGGTGTTTTTTTCYCCCACTTGCTTTGAGCTCATTGATTATGCAGTTGGTGAGAAATTATGTAGTACTAAAACTCTTTAGGCAGTGTTTCTTCTCAATTTGGAAATTATGTAAATCTTTTGAGGATGTTCTATATGGTGAGGAAACAACCAGTAAATAAAATAGTACTTTTCCTTTCTAACTTACTGTTAGATATTCACTGAATACCTCTCACCCTTATAAGGTTATCTGTTTTTCTGATTCTTGTTCCTTCTTTGAGGAGTGAGTGGTTTTTTTTCTCTTTTTCCCTATTTGTTTTCCCTCCTTTCCAGCCCTGCAATTTTATTCTCAAATCTGTCACTTTAATAGCTCAGTGCAGCCTCGAGCAACAGAACAATCTCGGTGCAAGTATGTTTCCTCAAAACACCTGCTGAGCTTTGGGACTGGGTCAGAAACTTCCTCCTGGCATTAGTAGACCTGCTGTGTGAAGAGCTTCCCATTGCTGCAGAGATCTGGCAAAGCTCTATTAATTTAAGCTTTTTCCTTTCCTTCTGAGGTAAGTCTGCTCTATATGCAGTGCGTTACGTATTGAAATGTAGGAAAGGCAGTCTGTCTCTCATGCTATGTGAAAGCAAGCTGATGGGAAGGGGTTGCGTGTGGGGGAACAAAGCTCCAGATGTTCCTAACAGGACATGATTTATTTGGGTGACTGGAAATTCTTCACTTTCACCTGACTCTGGAGCTTTCTGGGCATGATGTGCCTCARGAAGCAGCGTGTTTTGCTCCTGCATTGCAGGACTGACCATTTCATGATGATGCTGTTGAGACTGATGCATGAAGTTTTGCTTGTGGGCAAAGAAGGAGTCTTGCAAATGAGTGAAAAAGCGGGCAGGAGGGRGAAGTATTTGTGGCCGATTGACCTTAGTATCCTCTTTAAATTGCAGCSTTGGGGCATAATAAAACAGTAAATACTTAAGCTAAAAGGTGGGTAAGCTGCCCTTCTGTTCTAAGAATCAATAGTGCTTTTAGGAAAGCCAACAAATTTTGTGGAAGAATCATCAGTTGCTAGGTAGGAATATTCAGTAGTAGTAACATATTGTAGTAGTCCTACAATGGGGCAGCAGATGGGGGGGTAGATGTTAATTACCTTTCCAAAAGTAGAAATATTAGTAGCAATCTGAGCAAATAACCTTTGCTCAAGGAAAAACTCTAGAGATTAGTATTCCATAATTTATTTTCAAAGCTTAGAATTATTTATTTATTATCCTCTAGTGACCTCAGTGCACCTCTGTAAAATAAAACATTTTGAGGCTGCTTTTAAACAAAATTTGGTGCAAGTTTGAATTTATTTSAAAAGAGAGAAATCCTGAGTCATTTCTCTAAATGACTGCCTCATCAAAGATTAGATTTAAGGGAACATCAAAAATGTGTTATTGCATCATGTCTCTGCCCATGTGATTTCTTTGTGTAACATCTGAAGTACAGAAATAGTGCATGTATTGTTCAAAGTGTGGGGCAGGTTGCCTTTAAGGTCAGGAAATGGAGGAGATGGAGGTCAAAGAAGGAAGATATTCTSGTGTTAAATGCCTCAAATGAGAACGTTGCATGCATCTGGAATTTACTTACAGCTGTTAAAGATTTAGGCATAAAGTTGCCTTATTTAGGAAAGCTTATGTTCCTCTGAGTATGTAGCCAGGTATATGAACATGTAAAGTGAACAYATGTATGTTTGCTTTAACTTCAGCAAACATTTCCATGGCTCTAGCTTTGTCCCCTCTAGTGCAACGTGGAGCAGCTTTTCTGCCTCAGCTCTGGCAGCAGAGGCACTTTGCCTTGTTTCATCTCAGCCCGTTTAATGGTGTGCCTTCCCTTATCACATTGATACTGCTGAAGAAATGGCCTTAGAAGCCAACTTTTTCCTTTGKAACCTCATAATCCTTCATTACCTTATTAATTAGGGGAATTCAGATCAGATTTCTTAGGTCACTATGCTTGCCACATGACAAGTGGATGGAAACAAAACTAGTGTGTTTAGGAACATAGACTCACCCCTTCTGTGACTTTCAGTTTTACAAGTACTGACTTGTGTGACAGGCATGACCCTGTTTCGTAGATGAATTGCAAGTGTGATTCAATGTTTAGAGCTGCTGATGGCAGAGCCCATTTCCTTGCTTTCTTTTTATGCCCTCATTCTGCTTGTTCCTGCTCAGTGAGTGCTGTGGAGAGAGCACATACACGTGTGTCTGAGAAGCCCTATTATTTCATGGATTACAAGTCTGCAAATGCATGAATAAGTTCTGTCCTGTGGGGTAGGAGCCTCTGGTAGGAAGGTAGGAATAAGTTGTAAAGAGCAAAAAAGTGAGMGCCTCCTAAGTGGTATCTGCCTCCTGGAGATTTAAAATGTGGAACTGTGCTAACAAGTGCAGGTGCTTAGCTTTGTATTTTGGAGCATGTGTGGTTCCTAACACTCAGCCTGTAGCTGGTGTTTGTGCCCTAAGTTTGGAAGTCAAGGAGCTGAACTGTAGCTTCAATATCTCATTCCAGTGCCTTACTTAAGCTCCCTGTTGAAATATAACTCTTGTCTGTCTTGTTGTCTCTCTCGTCTTGTGTGTATTTTTTTTTTTCGTGATACAGAAGGTCTATTATGTCCTGTTGATCCTTCAAGTCACAGAATCACAGAATATTCAAGGTTGGAAGGGACCTCTAGAGAGTATCTAGACCAACCTTCCTGCTCAAGCAGGCACACCTAGAGCATGTGGCACAGGRTGGAAGTCTTTGCTAAAAAGTCAATATATTGTCTTCCTTCCATCTGATTCCAATTTGCTGAATGRACTCTGGTTCTGTGAGTTGCTTTTAGCAGTGAAGTTATRGTTTTCCTTATTGTTCTGATGTAGATTAAAACTTGTGCATGTGTTTTTGTTTTCAACTTTAGRCGCTTCAGTAATGTGATTTACAGCCCAGTTTGCAGAGCAGCTTTGTTTATGTGGTTGAGGAGTTGGGGTGTAGTTGTGGAGGACAGGTGCTTTATTATCTGGTTTCACCACTGAAAAAGGTATTATGTAAATCCATCTGGAATTTTCTGTTTCATAAATAACCATGGCATTATTAAACTTGGTTTTCAGAGGTAACAAGCTAAATATATTCTGAAATAGTGTGACAAGTCTGAAAAGTAATGTATACTTTTTCAGTGAGTTTTGGATCTTCATCTAAAATCTAATCCTGTTTTCTAAGGAAACAAATGGGAAACTTCTGTTCTGAACGGGTATGAGCAGTATGAATAATGTTTACCTGTTTGATTTAGTCTGGATCTAGAAATAGGAAAGTTAGTCGGAGCAAAACGAAGTTGTTTAAGTCTTAGCTTTATGAAAAACAGGATAATAAAAATCKGATGTATTTTCTGCTGTTGTGTTTGAATCGTGACTCAAACTAGTCCAACTCCCCCAAACCCATGTGCCAGTCTGTGTCAGTTCAGAGCACCCTTCTGTGTGTGGCCTATATTTCTTTTAACAGGCTCCATCCTTGCAAAGCTTCATTGTGATCTCTGCCTTGATGCAGGTCAAAAGGGGAAGATTGTTAACATTCCTGCTGCCCCTCTCCGTCACCATCTGCCGCTCGCGGTGGGTATCATCCTTTGGGCTTGTGTGGGAGGTGGTGGTGGGATTTCTTGCTGCTTGTAATTGCCTTTCCCAGTATCTGTATATCTTGTCTGGACAATAGTCCAGGTCCTGGTTTTGACTGTTATGTATTGTGACTAATAACTTGAATATTAGTGCATCTGATGGGCAGATGAATAATTTGAGATAAAAAGTGCATTTATATRTGGATATTGCTCTGTGGTTGAGAGGTGGCCCCATGAATGTGATGGCTTTTAAAATAAGAAATGATTGTGAATGTGAGAGGTGTATGGTAAAACAGAGAATTAATTTGGGGGAAAAATTTGAGGGTTTTTAGCTTTCTGAGTCAGCTTGCAGTTGTCACCTGAAAAAAGAAGACAAATACAAGAAAATAACAAGARAAATATAAGAATGAGAAGCAAACACTTAGCTACAAACAATAAAAGATTTCAAACATCCCTGAGACTAGCTTTTAAAAAGTACTTTCTTGCAGCAGCACTGCTTGTGCTGTTTGGCTTTTAGTCACTAGTTTTATAAATGCTGTATCATGTTTCTGTTAAGCCACATGAGCAGCATGAAAGCTAGAGCTTTCCTGCCTGTAACAACCAAGGGCAAGCAGTCACGCAGTATGGCTGCGTACTCTGTCATGTCCTGGTACTTCAGCATTCAAAGCATTTGGTGCTAGCTCTGAGACCCTCTTCRGTTTGCCATGAACTTCGTAGTCATTATTGTGTTCTTAAAAACTGCTTTGACGTAGACATTTTCATGGTTTGGATTCCCTGGCTTTCAGGTAAAGTGAGGAACTGCCCTCCCCTCCACAGAATGTGAAATGCCCATCTTGCCATTGAGAGCCAAGYGCTCCATTACTTCAGAAAGATCAGGACTGCTAAAAATCTTCTGCTGTTTTAGATTTTGTTTGCTAAATGTTCTGAAGATGAACGAATGGTAATAATACTTCATTGCCACTCAAACCAGTCAGGGTGTCTATAGCACAGCTGAAGGAAGACATTTTTTTCAAAGAATCCTAATTCTAGGTAGTTTTCTCTGTAACTGCCCATTAAGTTATGTGTTTCTAATCTGCTGATCTAATTTTGTTGCTTATCTGTACATATGTCTGTTTAAGTGTTGTGCTGTATTTATTTTGAAATTCTAGTATGATTTCATTGTGATACTTTGAGCATGTTTTAAGTCTCCCTACTTTTTTTTTTTTTGCTTAAACTGCTCTCAAAGTGAAGTATTCATGTACATGCCAGTAAATCATACTTTCTTAATAAGCAGTTTAGAATTGCTTGCTGAAGTGATAGAATTAGGTACCAATATGCGACCTGAAAATGAATGAGAAGTTCCTAATCACTTAAGAGGTCTTTATTCCAAACACAGTAATTCCAAATGTGGCTGCTTTAATGAAGTATGTCCCTGTCCTACGTCTCTTCTGTTTCTCTCCATTATTTCTAATAATTTGTAGAAGAACAATATTTTGGAAGAATATTCCCTTGATCAAATCAGAACAAGGTACCATATTCAGTGGTGATCTAGAGCATGAAGAGTAAACATAAAAAGAAGATTAATCTCATACTAAAGTCCAATATAGGCTAGAGTGRTAGGGAGGGAAAGAGAATGGAGAATAGACCAGATACTGTTCTTGTTAAATTTACATGTTGGAAAGAAGCAATCATAGAAACTGAATCTGTTTTATGTATTCACTACAGAGTTAAAAGTTGTTTCATTTTTAAGTGAAATATATAGAGAGGGAAAAGTGCTCCTAAATAACACAAGATTTAAACGTTAAGCATTSTATGGTTGATATTTTTTACATATTCTGCTGTTACAGTTAAAGGCAGCGTATTGCAGGGGAGGAGTCTATGGTAATTGGTAGTTTTAGTCATCTGCATAGAACTTTTAACCAGCTAGTCAAACAATGTGACAATCAACAAATAAAAAGCAGTACCATTCATATTGCTCTATGTAAGGAGAAGCAATAGTTTTGAATAATTTTGTCATCTGCTCATTTTTGTGCTATTTCCACACAATGCAGATGATTTTGGCAGTTTAGCATAGTGCATTAACCTTTCTGGATGARAGATAGTAGTATCTGGGGAAAAAATCAATGCTGGTGCAAACAAACTGCCTTTTTTTTCAGTGTACAACCCCTTGGTTTCTGTGAGCAGTTGCTAAGAAGCTTGGTGAATGCAGCTGTGCTAGTCACTTGGTCTTTACTTTGTCTGTTAAAATTAATACAGTGTTCCTTGGAGTTTTCCTTGTATGGGCTCCTAAAGCTCAGGAACCTGCTTCCCAAGGTCATCAAACTTGAGTGGCCACTGATACATGTTACATATGTTTGTGTATAGTGTACCAACAAGTTTGGCATTCCTATAAACGTTTCCATGTGTTAGAGCTTCATAAAGGAACTGCTACTGATAATGATAGTGTAATGAGAGTGTAATGATAATGATATCATAAACCTTTGTCTCTAACCAAAGGATGAAAAGGAAATGTTGTATGACTGCTGGCATAGATAAATCACTTGCAGTGGTTGAAATAAAAATGCAGTCCTGTTAATTAATAGCAAAGTGACTATGTAAAAAAGTTGAATATTGTATTTAACATGAGCACAGTCATCACATTATCCATGCCCACCTTAGTCACTCCCCAGCTTATGCCTTTCTTTATTCTTGGCACTGTAGCAGTCTGTACAGCWGAAGGGAAACTGACTTTTCTTTTGCAGGTGCAGAGCTGGTGCCTGGTTAGACTCTTTATAGATGCTGGGTAGTAGTGACTGTCACTGGAGTTCAAGAAATGCATCAACTCTGTGACAGACCTGAGCACCCTAAATGCCTATTCTATTGTTATTTACCTGAGCAGATGTTGTCTAGGTGAGCGGCGAATAGTGATCGCAGTATCTAGTTGGCAGCTATCTTTAAAGTCACTTTATTCTTGAGATTTGATAAAGGAAATGATTGAGGTGAAATGTAAATCACCTTTTTAAAGTTGTAGCTGCAGAAATTCTAGAGTTGAAACAAAGATTTTGGGGGAATAACAGTTTTTAGGTTTTTAATGCATTTATATGTAATATATAAAAAACATAAAATTCTGAAAGAAGAAACATCAGATTTGAGGTGAGAAAGCATTTTATAATCTAGATTGTTAGTAGTACAGATAACACTCACTTGTAGTTTATTTATCCTTGTCAGCTTTTGATCTGTATTGACTACTTCTGGCACTCATCAGCTCAGATATTATCTATACTCAGTGTCATGCCCTGGGTAACTAGACAATGAAACATGAAACAACAATACAGATGTGAACTGAGGGATGAATGTTTAACCATTCAGCATGGTTAGTGTATTGGGCCAGGTAAGCATAAATGGAGTCTGAATTTCTCCTGCAGGCTCTTGGCTGGTTGATGAGAGCAAGTGCTGCTTCCAGGGCTCTGGGCAGTAAGCAGATGTCTTGCACTTCCCCTGTAAACCTGCCCTGCAGAACATGCCTGCCGTGTAACCAGCAGTTGTCAATGGGGTGGCTGCGCTGCCAGCTGACAGTTTGGGATCTGCCCCGCGTTCGGGGGCGAGTGACTGTCTGTCCCTTGTGTCACAGCTCTCCTGCCTCACTTTGCTGGCGGGCAGTGCGTACCAGCCGCATGGCTCAAAGCTTGCTGAGTGCTGGGGGGCATTGGGTCCAGCCAGGGCAGCGAGCCCCACAAAGCGCTGGCTGTGCTTTCATCATGTTCTCCTTACACTAGGCATTGAAGCTTTTCCATCTTGCAGAAAGTGCTGCTTCCTATTTGGACTGAGCTTGCTGCTTAATGACTATATTGCTTATATGGATAAATGCCTTTATTGCTGCATGGTGGTAAACACATCTTGAATACATAGTAGTCTGGATGTACAATAAACTCAGTGGAAAATTTAATAGGGAGCAAAGGTTTTTATTGTTGCAGATGAATGGGCCACTAGACTGTGCATCTACTTTAAAGAAAATAAGTTTAATTAGAAAATAGATCTAGAGGATTGTTTCACTATACTACCACTTAAACATGTTTAGAGAAAAGAAATTAGGTAGCAATACACTATTTAACCTTTTTCAAAGTGCATCTTAATGTGATGTAAAGGTTTTATAACTGTATTCCAACTCGGTTAAAATATAAGCTGTAGTTACACATACAGAGTATGTAAACTACTAATGAAAAGAATGTGCTGCACTAATTTCTGCTCTTCCCTTCTTCCCTGCCACAGCCTGGGAAAGAACTTTCGAAGAAAAGTTATCTTGTTTTAATACAAGCCAGCAGCAAAGCTTCATTTATCCCCTTTCATTTCTTGGATGTGGCAGACTTCTAATAATTGAGCTGCGTGTTCTTCAATTGAGATTCAGTGATGTGCATATTTTTGTTGCATAATCATATTTGATTAGCCAACTAGAAAATTGCATGCTGCATAGAAAAATAGATGGAAGAGGGTGTGATTTGAATATTAATCTTACATTTCAAAGCATTTTACTACGATAAGAAATTTATGTATCATAATGTTTTATTACTAGCAAAGAGCTCTGTAACTTGGATTTGTATACAAAGATTTTTTCCTGTGCTTAATTAGGTGAACATATTAAGTATGAAAACTTGGATCCTATGTCAGATTTGAAGACTTGCACCCACATCCAGTCTTGGGTTGGAAGTTGTTTTGAAATGTGTGAACTTCAAGTATCCTGGACCTTGTTTTTGCTCATCCTCTCCTATCCCAGCACTTGCTATCAAGTGTCAGATCTGAACAAGTGCTTTCTGTATGCTTATGTGCATTCTCAGTCTCTTCAGGATTGTTCAGGATCTTTATATTTTCAATAGGAGTTATAAGCTAATTCAGAAAGGTACTGGTTTTGGCAAATGTTCCAGTGCTTTTATCAGGACTAGTACTGCATCAGGAAGGTCTCGAGGTAGCCTGAAGCCCTTTGTTTAGGACACTAACCTAAAGGCACCAATGTTTATGGACACAAATGCTTTGGGTGGTTCACTCAGTCAGGATTACAGGGCAATCTGCTCTTCTGCATCCTACTAATACTGGATATTTAGGTCAAATTTTCACTCCTCAAAAGGATTTCTTGGCACAGAAATGACAAAGATGGCAAAAAAATGCTTATCTTGAAGTAAAGGCTTTACAGGCCTCCACAGCTGACTGTGGGGCTTGCTGGATCTAGTCCTGGATTCCAAGTAGTATGAAGAGTTGCCTCTAACAGCTTTATGAAAAGGCAGTTTGAGAGCTATGAGTAATATGTGCATTTGTCAGGCTGGACTTCCCAGGGTCAGGTTTTGGAGAAGAGAAGGCAACAGGGCTGTGTGTCTGTATTCTGTGGTCTCATCTCATTAACGTATTTGAGCCCACCTGCGCCCTTCTAGTTGCATCACTTTGGGGCTTAGTCTTGAACATGAGCAAGCAATCGACCCGAGAGCTATAGCCTTTTTCAGAGGACTAGGCCTTTAGAGAAAGCGTGTAAATTACAGAATAAACATCATCCACTGCTTTGTGTGCTCTCGTGTGTGTGTATGTCTCCTCTCTCCCCCGCTAAATTTTGCAACCCACGTTTGTGCTACGAGTGCCTAGCTTCTTGAATAGTGTCGCAGAGCTGCAGGAGGGCTGGTGCTCTTACACTCCTGTAACCACTAGGTTCTGGACTGCTTTCTTCTTTTTCCCCTTGTGCACCCCTAGCAAGGTGTCAGTGCTTCTTTTCTGTTCCCTGGTAGGGATAATGGAGCAAGATAATTGCTACTCAATTAAAAATAATGTAATGCTATTTTTCTTTGGTGCTTTCAGGAAGGCACCTGAAAGAGTTTGCATTCTGTTGGACTTCAGTGCATGATGAATTGCCCTGCAGAGAAATGCCCTGCAGTTCCCAAACTTAGGTTAAAAAAAAAAAACAGCTGTGACAGTGAGTGTTGGCTTTCCTGGAAAATTCTGCGTAAGATGCAGAAAACCACATGGAAGTCCAAAGCAGAGGCTAAAAATCAAACCTTGTGCCAAGCTCATTTAATGAGTAATAGGGTTATTACTCTGTTACTGTAAGAAAGATTTAGCAAAGTATTGCTAAAACAATCTCTACTTYTTGTTTTTACTGCAAATTCCTTCCATTCTCTGCTAGAGAGGTTTAATGTTTTTCTCAACATATGCATGGTTCAAGAGGTACAGGTTATACAGCACCAGGACTAGTAAACTACAAGTTCCTTTTTGTTGTTTATTTTTAGGACTTTGGGGGATTAAGGATGCATAAGGACTGTTCCAGCTTGTACAGTTCAGAGGTTTCTGAATCCCAGGGCCCAAATCTAGACATTCTGCTAAAACACTATTTAGTTCTGCAATCGTTTCCTCTACAGAGGTGGCAGGTGGAAAGTTCCATGATAACTGTTTCCCTTGTAGAGAAAACAAGCTCTCCATACCTCTCGTATGCACTTGTCTCTAAAGCATAAACAGTTCATATTGTTAAAATATTTTGGGAAAGCAGTGAGGGTATTAGAGGAAGAGCCTCATTTGCAGTTATTTAAACTCTGAAGCCCATGAGGGCAGGCAGATTGTGTGGGATCCCCGTGCCTGTTGGGAGGCTGCGGGTGAGGAAGGCTGCGCACGTGGGTGGCAGCGCCTGCTGCACCTCGGGACAGAGCTGCTGCTGCTGCTGCTGGCTCTCCTGCCTCTAGCACTCGGGGTCTGTGCTGGCTGCYGGGCACTCCAGCAGCAGCTGCTGGGTGCAAGGACAAATGGCAGCGGGAAGCTGGGCAGAACAAAACAGAAAGAAGGCTGGATCTGAAAATGCTTGCAGTGGCCTTGCTGATGGAACATAACTGTGTGGGATAGCTACTTGAGAAGACAAAGGTCTGACTCAACACTTAGTATTTTCCTGTTTGCTGAGTGTTACTGTACAATCCATTAAATACATAACTCGGCAATAAGCTGACAGTGTTTTTGATGAGACAGTTCTTCTCAGGTGGGTTTTCCCACACAGTAATCCTATTTGTCGGCCTCTCTTGCTCAAAAAATGGAGGTTTGTGATTGCTTTTGATTAAACTTGACAGAATAGAAAGTTCAAAGATATTTTTTCTCAAGCTTTATGAAAATAGATGGGCAGGCAAAGAAGACTCAACAAATTGGTGTTTGCTGGTAGCGTGAGCTTAGCCACATTACTCCCCAGCAAAGCATGTGAGGGGGTGGAGAGCAGACGGGGTAAGTTCCAGTGCACACAAAATGAGTTACTTAATTGTGTCACATGCCTGTAAAGCAGCTGCAGCTCCAATCTTTGTTAAAGTTTATTCAGAAATGAGGGTGAGAACCAGCTCAGAGGTGTTCTATTCAAAGACACAAAGCACGTTTGAGAACCACAGTATTTTTGTTGTGTTTCACTGGTTGCATGCCTTCTAGCACTGTCTGCCCTGTGGAAATGTGTTCTTCACCTTCCCAAAATGGGGTTATGGTGTAGGCAGGGATCCCCAAAAGGGTGAGGAACAGAACAGGACCTTCATGGCCCCGTCCTTAGTCTTTTGATGCAACTCTGCGTGCCGATTTAGAACCTGAGCTGTTACTGTCCAGCAGCTCCAGATTTACTCCGTGCCCTCTGAGGAGTGAGCTAGTGGTGCCTGGCAGCAATGTCCGAGGACCAGCTTTCCTTGTCTGATAGCTGCAATTCCTTGGCTAGCTGCTTCCCACCCCCCTTTTATCTGCGCGCTTGCTTGACTTTAGTCGGAAAAAGAAAAGCATGATTAAATTTTTATTGATGTGGAGTTTTAAGAGGGTTCTCCCATCCCCCCCGGCAGTGGTATTATCATGCAAGGCAAGATGCCAAATAGTTTTACAGAGTAGACAGAGGGCATTAGTAACTGCTGACCTGGGTTTAGGGGTTTAAATAAAGCGCAGCCTCAGGATCCTTCCGGAATTGCTCCGAATGCTCCGGAGGTTTGGCAGCGATATTGCAGCCATAGTAACAGGCACAGTGTCTCAGCTCTTGAAAACCTATCCTGTGTTTTAGATGATAATTCTTTGAATGAATTAGTATTTGCTGTGCCACTGGAAGGGACAGGCTTTTTAAGTTTATCTACAGGTGGAAGTCCATTTGTCAGTGTTCCACATGTCAAAGAACAGAATTGGATTTTATTTAGAGATGGTTAAGAGTGTAGTGAGGCTTTGCATACATATTGCAAAGAGATTTTAATAAATGGTGATTAACTGTTAGTGATCTAGGAAGTTGTCCAATACTATGCTGACTTTAAGCTGCTATAGGCTTCTGTAATTTAGTGCTTGAACAGCTGCAGTATTCATATTGTATTTCCTTTTATCCATAGGAGGTTCTGTGTCCTAAGAATCATGTTATGCTACATAACACTTCGTATAAYATAATCCTCTCCAATGACATAGAATCTAAACACTTGATTTTGGTTTGATTTGTCTCTTTCTTTTCTTTTTAATAGAATCAATGTTATCCCATGATATGAGTTCATATTCCCCCACAGTACCCTATGTAGAACTCATGAGAACAACAATAAGAATTAATGCACTTCAAGTGAATAGCTGTGGAAGCATACTAATATACTCAATTTATTAATTTAGATGCTTTTGTGCTTAAGCCTTAGAAAAACTAAATGCTGTGTATTTGCATGGTTCTTAGTGGGTTCACAGAAACCCAARGTCAAGTTTGGAAACATGCTTAAGCAGCTGGTGAGAGCTGAAAAGCAAAGGAGGGATGGGGACCTTTTAAAGTAAGAGAAATATTGAATAGATTAGTGCAGTTGCACTATATTTTGTGGTCRTTTGCTATACTAACCAACCATTATRTTTTAAATTCTGAAGGTGGTGGGAATGCAAGGTTGGGTTGTTTTTTGATAGCTCTTTTGCTGATGGTGAATATGGTATCTTGATTAACATGTCTAAACCTATATGTGTCTCTAGGAAATATTTAGTAACCAAAGCTATTTTAATGAAATAGCTTTTTGTGTGCAGTTTTTAAAAGCAGAAGATTTTTTCTGTCTTTTTATAGTTTTATTATAATTTAAAAAAAGTAACAAAATCTGCCCCTGGCATTTTGAGTTGAAGTCATTTATTCTGTCTCCTGTCTGTACTTTGAAAGCTTAAATGACTGATTTCAATAAGGTAAGCCCATACCAAATACCTCTGGTAGATCAAGGTAATGCTAAAACTGTTTCATTTAATGATTAATGACGAGCTTAAATGATTGTTTAAATTGTGTTAGTGGTGGTGTGCGGGTGGGTGTGTTTTTATGGATACTTTTGTAGGCTCTGAGTAGGTCACAATTCATAAACTTGACTTGGTCACATTTGCATTCAGAGGTAAAATTTAAATATTGTACTACCAATGGATTACAAGGCACTACGGATCTGCAGTCAACAGTATTACTAGACTTYTTGCCTTTTTCTTTTTTTGTATTAGGTACCTAACAGCAGTCTAGAAGTCTAACACACCCCCACACACACACCATTCCCCCTGGTCCTTCAGTTCTGTTGATGACTTTAGTTTCAGTGCTGCATAGTCTTAAAAACTTGCTAGGCACTCTCAGTGTTAGTTATTGTTGCCATCTGATAATCACTGCAGAAAAGCTTAAAATTATCTCCTGCTACTGTAGTAATACATGGTTGCTTTACCATGGGTCAGAAACTAACAGGGCATGGGGAAGAAAGTTATAATGTGCCATATGTGCACATGGTCTTTCAAATGAATTCTCAATCTCAAAATTGTTCCTTTTGCAGTTGCTAAGGGTTGTGAGACTGTTCTTAGAAAAGAAGGGAGGGAAATACAGGTGTGTTTTTTTGTTTTTGTTTTTTTAGACTTTTCTCTAAAGTAAATTGTAAATGAGAGTAGTGCTTTAAGTATGGCATTGTATTGAAACAGTAGGTCATTCCTACTGACGTGCCCCCTTCACTGTTTCTTCTTGTTTCTGAACAATACAATAGGAATGCCAGACATCCCCCTCAAATCAAATATCCTGGAGATGAAAAGCATGSTAAGAGCAAGTTCATGAAACCCAGTCTTGGAGTTTCCTTTGCTGTCGAGGGAAGGTAGTAACTCTGGCAAAGGTGTTGTAGCAAGAGTGGTTTCAAGATAAAGACAATGCCTTATACAAGCTTGTAGACAGGCTGGTACAAACTCCTACCTTTCATGATATGTAGGAGAAACAGTATATAGTATGTATGGAGAAAACYAGCGTTTTGGTGATATAAAACATATCCTTTTTTCCTTTTTATTCTTTCCCACCTATATCAGTTGATTTAATGAAATACAATACTGCTCTGGATTGTTGTTGGAGTTCACACTTCAGTCATTATATAGTTATCTTTGGGAAGTGAATGAGAAGCGTGGCAGGAGGATTCATTCATTGAATAATAACTGAAAGCAGCAGGAGCAGAACTGAACAATAGCCCATTGTCACTGCTGTGCTTACGCAGAGGAGTTCCGGCAATAGCAAGGAACCCGACGAGCATGGAGACTTGTTTCAAATAGACATCTCTCATCAGACAAGACCTGCAAAGCTATCCATTGTCCAGCACACAATGGTTGATTAGAGGATACTTGCCTACACGTAGTAAACATTTTAGGCCTGTATCTTGCCCTGACAGCTAGCACTTATTTGCAAGTTAAAAAATCAAAGTTGAGGGGGGAAAAAAAAGGTTTGGCCAGTAGATGGCATTGAGGCCCTGCAGTTGCGGGAAATTGAGCATGCCACAATCACTTCTGTGTTCTTGCAGTTGTGTGATCATATGGCCTGGCTATATTTTTCCATTTTGCTGGACACTTTAGACACATATTTTGGTATAACACTTCAAATATACTTGTTAAGAACTAAGTTGTTTCCTGTTTAATAACTTGATGTTTTTCCAAGAATATTTATGTAGTGTCTAGAAATTCCCTTTGAATAAAAACCTTGGTAGTGATGAGTTTTGCTTTTTTTTTTTTTTTTTTTTTTTTCCTCTCTTTTGTGTGTGTGTGTGGTGGGGTTTGTTATAAGTGATACTGTTTTTGCTGGGTATTGCTTTCTAGAACGCCTTGTCCAAAAGTGATAGCTTTTGTGCTCAAGACAATGTGCCTTGGAAGGCCATAATCTGAGAGCTTTACTTTCTGAGCTGGTTGGCTCTGCAGTTGAGATGGCTTTTGACTTTGTGATGTYCAGCGTATTCTTTACATAAATTTAGACAAGAACATTTTGGTAAATGATACATCTCTGATGGGACTTCTACATCACAATCAGTAGAAAGGTGTTMCGTGAAGCATGGGCAAGAATGGAAGTTGATCCATTTATGTTAGAACTTGCAGTTCCTCTCTCATCCTGCCTTCAGAGAGGCTCGGTTTGTAACTGTTGGTCTTGGTGTCTGGGTCTGAGATGGGTGTGCTGTAGCTGCAACAGAACAAACTGTTCCAAATGCTGTGTGTTTGTGTGCCACTGGTTGTGTGTAATTAAGGGCAGTAAAGCACTTTAGTCTTTCTGCAGAGTGTTTGTTGTATGGCTTCTGCGCCAGTTTTATTATGACTGCTTCCTCTAAGCATTTAATAACTTGAGCTGATGTCCAGTACTATTTTTCACATTTGTGACTCCCGAAATAAGAAGCTCTCCAATATCTGTAGTATGGGACAAGAAAGAAGTGAGAGGTCATTGTAAGCTGTATTAACTGAGAGATTTGGAGAGGAAAAATACGGTAAATTGTAAATTCTTTATGAGAAACCACAATCTAAGTGTGCGAGTGGCAAAACCCAAGAATATTTAAGGTTTCCACACAGTGCAGATACTGAGGTAGTTCTTAATTGCATTTATTACACAGTTATCCYTCAGCTTCCTGTATGCTGACCTTTTAAGTTACTGGAATTATTTCTGCTATAAATAAAGTGAAGATATTTAGACATTCTCTTTTAGTATCTTTGGGAGCTTAAGAGAAACAAGACCCTAACACTTTGGGAAATGGACTCTATTACTGTTTGCAATTTGTCTTGCTTTCCTGGCTGCAGTCTTTWCAGTGCAGCTGCATCTTTCTCGGTAAGACTGGTGCTTCCCTGGGTTTGCTGAGGTAATGCAGGGAAACCTGCAGACTGCTGTCTTGCACTGCACCAGTCCTGCTGCATGTGTATCCCACATAAGCAAGACTGCTTCTCTAGGTGTGTGTGCCCCAGCATGCAAAAAAAAGTGGCAAGTAGCTCTTTCTAGTTTAGAATATGTTGCCTTTAAGTCAGGCTTGGCTCAGAGGTAGTGCTCTGTGCGTGTGTACAAGCCCAAGTGGATTTTCAGATGAGCTCCCAATGCTGCACTATCAGGAAGTGAAAGAAACAGAACATGGTTGAATGTAGCTTGCATATGTACATGCTGTGTGACATGTGACTAGGAGAGGCTTAAAGTTTGAGGGGGCATCCTGAGGCTGGGCCTAAGCAGGATGGGTAAGAGGCCCTTCTGGTAAGAGGCYACGTACAAAGGGTTTCAGTTTTGGTGAAAAGGTGGAGGCCGTTCCTTCCTTTACATTTCAGTTGGAAAGTGGAGATGCTTCAGTCTACTGTTCAAGTTTGTCTGGACTTTTTTATTTTTTTACAGTAATACCAAGGTTGGAGCCTTAGCCATGCAGGARTTATTGGGTCTCTTGGAACATCTCTATTTTTAGTATGATGTTCAGAGCTCATAATAATGTGTATCCTTGCACTGAAGAACAGTAATATGAACAAACTTCTACATTTCAGATTAAGGAGCCAAAGGAATTATGAGAGTACAGAGCATTCTTTGGGTAAGAGCATTGTCCTTTCTTGCTGGTTGATCTTAGAACTTTGCACAGTGCGGCCTCTCCTAATAAAACGCYTTAGTTTAAGGACTGCATCCAAGCCTGGTCTCCCCAGGTTAGTGAAGGTGAAGCTTCTATTTGTCTTTGCCATGGCTGTCTCTTACTGCGCTGCTGGAAGGGGCATCATCCCCTTTCAGTAGCCGCATGTCCCTGGTAGGGATTGTTGCTGCAGCCCCACCTCAGTTTAAACTTTTTCCTTTGCAGCAGATAATGTCAGTTACATCCTTTCTTGCAGTAGAAAAGTCTCCCCCGAAAACAGGAGGATGAGAGACAAAGAATGATAAACGTGATCTTGAAAAAGCAAGCTACTGATGCAAAATAAGGCCTSTAATACAAGAGTAGTCTCTGATGTCATGCAGATGCTTCTAGGTATGTTGCTGTGTAATCTTATAACTTAATGCACCTCTCTTCCCCTTCTCATTCTCMTTTCCTATTAAAATTAAACCTGTGTGCTGACAGAATGAAAATCTGGCTGCGCAATGTGGTATTTAGTTAAAGTGAAAACTTGGATTCAGTCACATGCAGTCAGGTTAGATATGAGGCACTTGGCACTGGGTAGAGCTGAGTGTCACCACGGCRAGAACGCAGGCCCTGGGCCTCCTCTGCGCATGGGTTATGTCTGTGGGGAAAGCAGTTTACTTCTCTGTTTTTCTTGATGGCTGTGACAGCCTATACCAATTGAAGCCTGTGAAATGAAGAAGTTCATTTAACTTGATAAGCTGGTTGYGCTTTTTTCTATGACACCATTTTGAGGAAACTAATTTTAGTATTGCATACCATGCCATGGTTCTYACTTGGTAGTGCTATTTCATCCCAAGCCTTTTCCTCAAATCACTCTGTACGTGCCAATTAGCAGGTTTCTGCAGCTCACTGAAACCTGATTTTTTTTCAGTTGGTGCTTATACTAATCTGATAATGCTGAATGATTCTGCACAATTTAATGCTGTGTGTTTGTATGCACGTATTCCATGCAGTGTGGCCACTTGCACTGAGATTAGTCTGTGTGTGTATGCTGTTACTGAGAACTTTGTAAGGCTTTGGTCCTGATAAAGTCTTCCCAGTTCAGCTGTTTTGGGATTCCTCTAGAAATCTCTCCAGAGAATGACCTCTTAGTGGGTGCTGTGATGGGATGATTCTTAATTCAGGTGTCATCTTGCAGCAATTTACACTCATGCTTGCAGTTCCTTCTGGTCTCTCCAAGCTAGAAGTGGGTTAGTGGGTGGGTAGCTAACTGATGCACCTGATCTAGGTCCAAAACATCTTCGGTCCTGTGGTTTGCCTCCTCAGCTTGAAGTGACTTGCTGAAGCAATAGTGGTTAAGGATTTTTACCACTGGATAGTGTCAGCTGCTGCACTCGCTCCAGGGTGGTGGGAATCTGACACCTCAGAAGTTTGCGGCCATGAGGCTATTGTGAAATATCTTGTATGAAGTAGTTTTTTATCCCCTGATGCTGACTTCAGTGCTCTGTCACTTAGCAGATGCAGTAGCTGATCTGTTTACACCTGGAGCGTTGTTGGTGAATGTGTCACGGATCATCATCTGCGCAAGAGCGTGCGGAACGTGGAGAGGGGGAAGGAAAACAAGCCTTTCAGCTAACACTTACCTAGTTCTCTGTTAGAACATGAGCTCAGAGCCCTAAGTTACAAAAATGAGTCATAAGACACATAAAACGTGATAAAAATCTTCAATATCACTCTCTCTCGTGGTCTCACTGCTGGTGCCAGCTAGAATGATGGACTTTGCGTTCCCTGGGTGTCTCCCATGGCCTAGCCGTGCTGTCTCTGAATGTGACTTTTGTGCCAGTGCTGCTCTGACAAGTAGCCCTGGCTTTCCAGATGGTGCCATGCTTCTTTTCSTTCTTTTGATCGTTCTGATTTTCATCATTTGTGATGATCAGGAAAATGCCCTTAAGTCCAGCTTTTTATAAAGTAATATCACTTAACAAAAAATGTTTTCTTTTGAAATATGAAGATTTATTTCTGTTGCTAACTTTCAACCATGGATTCTTTTTTAAAAAGCAAAGCTCCTGAATTGCATTACCGCAACATTCTTATAAAGCAATTAGAGCTCTCGTCTTTTCCTAAATCCTGTGGCAATGCTGTCTGTCTCTGGAGCAGGAGTTGCAACAGTTGCTATATGGAGAACGTGTGCTGATAACAGTACTCCGTWTTGGGAAAGAA
Source organism: Nothoprocta perdicaria (assembly GCF_003342845.1). Lineage (NCBI taxonomy): Eukaryota > Metazoa > Chordata > Aves > Tinamiformes > Tinamidae > Nothoprocta > Nothoprocta perdicaria. Next base: position 3,905,512 of record NW_020455555.1, on the reverse strand, counting down.
GAGCAGATTTTTCAGTGCCTATAGTTACTTGTATATGATGTTTTCTGTGTTCTGTGTGATACTTGATAGGTTGACAACCATCTTTACATGCAAAATGGCAAACGCTGGGAATGCTGACTCCAGATTCTTTGTGCAACTGAATTTCACCCTTAACATAGCATTGACATAAGACTTCCTATTTATACTGCTACTGTGTAATATTTGCACTTTGCAATACTGTTTCAGATGCAAGGGTTGTAGGGCTTCAAAAACTATTGGTCTTACCCGGGAACTGTACAAATATATTTATAGTTTGTTATAAATGATACATGAAGTATTTGGTCTCCAGACATCTCTCTAACTTCCTGTTGCCATGGGCACTCATTAGTATTCCATGGAGGACCGGTTGTCATGGYGAAGTGTGTAGTGGTGCAGGGTTTCCATGGCAACGCCCCACCATTCCCTACCTTCCGCACATCTCCTCGGAAGCTGTTTGGGGAAAGCTAAAATGATYCTGGGGCAGCGGTCGCGTTTTAAATAACGTTACCAGCCTATCCCTAGGTGATTAACACTGGAAATGTCTTGTGTATGTTAGTATGGATCATTGTGCCAGTATAACACAGGGAAATTGTTAGCAAAAAGCAGCAGCAGGGTATAGCTTGATTCTTAAAGAGGTAAAAATAAAGCTGTGTTTTCAAAAATTGTCTTTTTTTTTTCCTCCTTGTGTTACAATTTGAGATGGAARCATTTTTACAGTTGCAGCTGCTGCCTCCCTGACCTTCATCCGTAACAATCTTTCTATTCAGCTGCATGAGAGAGTCTTGGTCTCTAAACCTCCTGTTGGAAGAGAAGGCAAATTCCCTGCTGCACCCCGCCTGGGGAGGAAGCGGTGGTGGGAGCTCTGCTGTAAATACCTGTTGGCATTTTGCTGAYGAGGTGCTGTTTACTTCTTGATGTCTTCTGCTCCCTGTTTGTGCACCCACAACTGGTGAATAGTCTTTTTAATGTGCTAGCAAACCTGTAGCTGAATCATATGCTATCCAGGGTAAAATGTTTCTAAATAACCTGCTTAGATGGGGTAAGTTTGACTGTTGTCTGTGCAGCGTGCTTTGTTCAGCTGTAGAAAAGTTAATGCATCTTAAAGTCTCTTTATTTCAAYGGTGACACAGCTTTGGTTTTCAATGGCTTAAGCTCCTGCAGTTTAGCTAATTTGTTGATAGGTTTTTATGATGGTTAAACATGTATCTCTATTCAGGCCAGTAGTACAGTCAGTGCATGTAAAGATGAGCATCTGTGAAGGACGGGACAGGCTTCAGCCTGATTAGGGCTGATTCTCCACAGAACTTATTGTAGATGGAATTTTTGTAATAAAAGGAAGAGTTATAACAGTCTGAAAGGCAGGAAGTGCAGTGTGATTAATCAGCACAGCGAAGAGCTGTGCTAATGTGAGCAGACATTTAAGCTGCTCCTGCATGTAAGCCTAGAACAGAACAGTAAAAAGTGGGAAGCTCATTTTTATAAATTTTCTTCTCTGTCTATCACATTTCCCCTCAGTGACTTTTAAACTAGTTCAGAGGAATTAAGAATAACTGATGGAAATGTGGAAACAAGCCCTTTTAGGGGAAAGGAGACTGGAAGAAATTGTCAGAGTTGCACTGGAGTTGCGAGAGTTTTGCTGGTGCAACTTGCTGGCCCTGCCCGTGTGTGCTGGTGACTGAGCTGGGGCGGTGGGCAAGAGGCGAGGGGCTTGGGTTTGCTGCTGTCCTTGATATTCACCTCCTTAGATTAAGGGGGAGGAGATTATTGAAGGGCAAGACTCTTCCATCAACTTCATGGATTTAGAAACACAGAAATTCCAAAGCAATCTCCAGAGTGCCTTTCAGTTTKGGTTTTGCAGTTTAGGAGGTGAAAATACTGCTCAGATTTAGAGCCATCCTCGAAAGAGCTTCTTGATGCTTCACTGTGTCAGAAACACTCAGTACGTCCTCAGATGGAATTTTCTGTAGTGTCTTTCCCTGAAGCACTAGCGCTGACCAACATAAGCACAAGAAGGAGGTTCCGAATATCTGCCAGGATGTAAGGGAGCCCTGTGTTTCTCTATGTGTTCCAGCGCTCCCAGCCTTGCCGATGCATTTGATACTTGCCATTTGAAATACCCTCTCTGAGATGGGGCATGTAGAGATCTGACACAGTTGCATAACTGAATAACCAAAGCTATTGCCTAGGAACTTTAGACAGTGAACTCAATTTTTTTTGTGAGCGGGTGTAGGGTATTGAAAATAAAACTATTTCAAGACTAATTTTTGGTCTGTAGGTGGCTTATAAGCAGTTGATTTGCAGTGTTTGTTCTTCAGAGTATGAACAGTGTTTGTAGAATGATCCAATTCTCCCTGGAAGAACATACTGCTTAAGTGTTCATATTTAAAATTTAATTTCAAGTTACATAATTTAAACTTTTTGAAGAGCCTGTCATAGTCATTTAAACTTCCTTTGCAGTTAATTGTTTTAAAGTTTTTCACGCAGACTGATGTACTCCACGTAAACCTGTCTAAAAAGGTTCATATGTTTGTATGAACTGTTTATCCACCTCCAATACTTGCAAGTATACTGTTGCTAAGTGCCTTAATGATTAACGTTCCTCATTAAGGAGTTTTTAATGAAATGCTACTCTAACCATAAGTATAGTGATTGGTAATAGAGTAATAGATGGGATTAGTAACTGCATAGCTCGTTTGACAGCAGAGTTACCAAGCTTGTCCGACCWAGTTACTGTGGCTTAGTTATAGCGCTTACACATAGTTCAAGATAAGTCACGGTTGTGGCTGAAAGGTATCTGTAGCAAGAGCACTACCCAGATCTAGAGCCCAAGTGCTCGGTGTTCGGTTGTGGGTTTAACTTCTTGCCAAGCCCTGTCTGCTTTTTTTCTTCCCTCTCGCTGTGTCTCATGGCAATGAGTAAAGTGTGAGCTTTATTCCATCCTTATCTAAAAACAGCTTTCTGTCAATGAGAGTATAGGGTTTATGACATAAAGTTAAATCAAGTCCAATAATATGTGAGCTCTCTTCTCCTGAATACGTTAGGATTTTATACAGGAAAAATGAGTTTTTAAAATCTGACAGCCATGAAATTTGCTTTTTGCAACTATTTCTACTCTGCTGATATTAATGATACTGTCATGCAGATAAACTCTGAACAGAAGCTAAATATTTTTTGACAAATATTTGAAATAAACTGTAAAATCAAATGACTTTGATTTACTTTCACAACTTTGTTTACTATAAATCATCAATATAAAACAATSCAGTGGATTTTTTCTCTTTAGCATTCAGCAGGTGTGGCAGTAGTCTGGCAGGCTTGCATACATGTGGCAGAGTAATGTCCTGAAGCTGATTTACAGAGTGCTGGATGTACCAAATACTCTGGTAATAAGATGGGCCTCCTCGAGTCTGGTGGGCGGTGGATACAATGTGTGCGTCTACATTGCTTCTAACCCTTTCTTAAGGTGAAATACTGCTAAGGAGGTACAGAGAGAGCGGTAAGCTTGGCAGAAATCTTGTTCAAACCAGTGCTAAGCTGCATCGTGGAGGTGGCTCTGTATCTGTGAGGGAGCACAGTGATATGAATTCCTTGTCTTGTTGCTGAGATTACCCTACACAAACTGAGCAGAAAGGCAACTTGTACCTGGCCTGGTGCCTGTCCAAATGTGCAATTAGCATCGTTCCTTTTGAGATACAAAGGCAAGCTGGGCTCTCTACTGTTTTTGATGGGTTGCTGTATCGGAGCTAGCGCTGCTCCGTTAGCAGTCCTCTCTCCAGAGCAGTAGCTGGCACGTGCTGTAGGTAGCAGGTGACTGAGCGCAGTCCCAGAGGTTTGGCTGGGAGGCGGTTGCGTATCCTGAGCAGGACAGAAGCCTGTGGCTGCTCTGGGCCTCTGAACTTGCCAGGTGCCTGGGTTGCCGCCTTGTAGGGGGTGCAGGAGGGGATCGCTGGGCTCTCATAGCTCTGACATGCAACATCTTCCTGCTGGTGCTTGCAGGTCAGGGRAGGAAATGCCAGCTGGACACATGGTCCTCAGTGGCTGCCTGCACGAATATCCTCTGGCCCTGTGACTTGGAAAATGCTTCTTCTGTCTTAGCCACTTATGGGGATCCTGTTTCCTTCTCTTTGCRCTATAGACGTGGAGGTGGCCTGGGTACTCTGGGGGAGGTGACTGGAAAGCAGCCTTGCAAGGAGTGTCTGTGTGTAATGTTTGCACAGGACTTGACTTGAGATTGGTTTTCTTTTTCCATTTAACACTTTCTCTAGGTCCTTTTCTTGCCCTTGTGCTAGGGAGCAGGTGGGAGACATGTATTGCAAAAAAAAAAAAAAAAAAAAATCCCTTGATAAAGGAAATTCTGTGAAAACTTAAGTGAAAAACAGGGAAGACTTTGTGGAAAGGACATAGCCATCCCTAGGACTAAATCTTTTGAATGTGACCTGCATCAATTAAATACTATGAGAGCCTCTATTCTCAAATAAGTGGGGACCTAGAAATAGTCTTACGAACATTGCTGCTGCTCCCCACTTAGATTTCTCCTTTAGCCCAAGCATTGGACAATAATGAAAGGAGATGTTTCCGTTTGGGATTTGAGCACTGAATTCTAAATGTTTAGTAATTGAGTTAAAGGAGAGGATCCATTAGCTGCCAGTAAAAGCACTTGCGTTCCCTCTGCAGGATTCTTGCTACAAAATGGCAAGGTATTAAAATATTACAAAAGYCTATGCTGATATGGGAGACTAGGTACATCATTAAACACTTAAAGTTCTGTAGCAGTTCTGAGTGATGAAGAGTATCTTGGAGTTCATGTATGAGCTGATTGCCCTGTACCAATTTATGGGGTAAACTAGTCTTCTGTAGAATACGTGAGTTTATCAGAAGAATTAGTGATAGAGCTGTGCCCTTTTTTGTGTGCTTTGTTTAACTATGTTGCAATATCTGCTAAGACTAACTTGGGCCTCTGCAGYTCTCCTGTGGCTTCAGCCAGAGCCCCTGGGCACGAGCAGAGGTGTGTGAGTGGTTCGAAGGAGCGTCCCCGAGGGAAAGGCTTCCTCAGGGACACTGGAACGTTGCGGTCACTTCACTCTGGCTTGTCACTTGCATGAAATGAAGATGCAGCCAGACAAACCAGTGTCTAAAGTGTGTTTTTCCAAACAAATTTGGAAACATTTCTGAATTTTAGTTTCTTCTTTTTGAAAAACTCTTGAATCACTTTTGGAAGTCCTGAATATTTCTTTTGTGCCTGAAAAGATGGAACTTGAGCCTATTATCAAACTGCAGTTTGTATGTTGTGTGTGTATTGCTGTGTTGTGTGGTTTATTTCTATTCAAGCTATAAAATAGGCCTCAGTGTGTGGTCTCACTTGTCTCATGAAGACCTAAAGACTTGAATGGAGTCTGTGTAGTTTAGTTCAGAGTCTTGATGACTGTAGAAATTAAAACTTCTGATTCAGTGTGAGAGGCTGAGCTGTCTCTTTCTGTTCTTGGAAGTATTTATATCCATTTACAAATGGATAGCATTTATTCGTTATCACATTGCTGAGCTCTCTGTAATAATGTCCTCCTTACAGTTTTTGTCTGCCTTTGATTCTCTTTGGTAGTTCATTAAACAGTAATTTTTTCTCATAAAGGTTTTTCCCATCAATTACCTGATGCGTTGCAGCAGCAGATTTTTTTTGAGGAGTGTTTTGTAGGTGCCCAAATGTTCTGTTAATGTTTCCATTCATAATCCTGTGTGACTGGCACTGTCTTGCAGGTATTGGAGTTGTAGCAACTATTGCAGGTCATGTGAAACATCCCAGGATTTCTAATCCTTTCTCAGCACAGAGCAAATAGAAGGTAGAGTTCTTGTTTGAGTTGCCTAACCCGCAGCCAAGCTCTCCAAAGGCATGAAGTGGTAAATTTTCTCTCTACAAAAATGCCGTTGATGCTGTCAGGAAACTTGGCCTCCTGCTCGAGCGTGTGTCACCTCTGCTGTTTATTCTAGCTCGTAGCTGTCCCCCATAAATAGCCGTGGGGCAGGTGCAGCTCCGTGCGGGCCGTGCGCAGGCGCCGTCCCTGCGCGCTGCCGGGAAGCTCTCCCCGCAGCTGCCGGCGAGGCTCTGCCTTGGGCAGCACGGCCTGCAGCGCCGAGCCGGCCCCCGGGCAGCTGCAGCAGGCATGGCCAGTTACAGAGGCTTCAGCGTAGCTTAAAAATAAAGGGATAAGAAAATCATCAAGAATGAGAGGAAGGCAGCTTCTTAAAAACAACATAATTCAAGGACTACTTGCACTTTATCCTGTTTGTGGAAAGTAGAGGTGTATTCTRCCCTTCCCACGCTGCTTCTCCAAACCCCATTCCAAATGTCTGAATTTCCACTTAGATACATTTGTGTAAAATTCTGGATGGGATAATGCCAGGACCCTTGAATATAAAGTTCATGAGCCATTGCCAAAGCAATGACCGATTTGCTTGACCGATACAGGCTTTGGGGAACATGGGGGCTCACAGGAACTTTTCTGTACTTAAATACATGAATGTTTAATATATGTAATGAAGTAATTAAATCTTTATGTTACCATGCAACCTCTTGTTATCTCTTATGCTTCTATCATAAATATAACTGCTAAATTCCTTTATATGTTAAGTATGTAGGCTTATGTATGGGTAAGTATGTATGTACTAACTAGCTAGCAAAATTTGTGTCATGTATCTTGAAATGCTGCAGGTGAATTTCTTGTCCCTTTGTACCTTGTCTGGGCAATACTGTGAGCATTACTGTATTGTGTTACTGCACAGACTACAGAAAATACTGATTGTGGACTCTTGTTTAGCAGTGCCTTGGTGGCTCTCCTGCTTTTCAGCATATAAATTGTACTGATGCAGCAATCACCTTTCATTTTTTCCAGTCCTTCATAAAGTTTCTTCCAGTTACGTGGAAAATAGGCAAAAGTTTAATTGTTTTAACTGGTCATTTATTTATTGTTTTAAGTCTAACCTGCTGCTTATTCTACGAAAAGGGTAACAACTGCCAAAGCAACATATGTGAGTGACTTGAACAGTATTGTAGTAAACAGCCAGTTACACTAACATCTTAATTCATCACTCACTATGGGAGAGTGACAGTTCAGCATATGGCCAAGCTCTTCAGATGCTGGTTTGATGTTTCAGATATATTTAGGACTATTACGTTCTTCCATTTGGGACTTGGATCTAGTTTGCAAGCCTATTACTCCTTGTGAGCTTTTGACCATTTTTTTTTTTGTGGTGCTCTGATTTCATAAAGTTAGAACGAGTGAATTAAAGTTGTTCCTCTGTGCTATGAGAGAATGGCAAAATGAGGATATGAATTATTTACTAGAGATTATGATGACCTCTTAATGCGCATTAAGGATGTATGGCAGCGATCTGTGTAATGTTTTGCATAGCTTATAAATTAGCAGTGGATTAGTGTTTATATAGGCAAACATAGTGTTTGTTTAGAATTATAGCCAAATAATCGTTGGAAGGGAATACTGTTTGAGTTTTATGATAGGAGAGTTTAATGAATAGTTGGATAATGCTGTTTTCTATTTGTTATCTCAGTAATTACTAAAACATTTGTATTAACTAAATCTTGAAATATGAACCTTAGAAACTGAAAATACTTTATCATTCCTCATTATTGCGGTTATTGGACAGACTTGAGCTGTTTGGCTTTCTATGCCAGACTAACAATTCCTGAATTCCTCCTGTGACTGGGTGGGAAAAAAGTAGATTTTGAGCTTAGTTTCCTCAGTGACTCGGGTGCCTCGATGAGGCAGGTTGGGAACCGAGCGCTCRCTCGCCTCCCGTGGGGCTGCTTGCGTGTGAGGAGCTCGGGCCCCACAGGCCCTGCAGCTCGAGTGTGCAGCACCCCGTACTGGCCTCGCCAGCACACAGAAAAATGCAGCAGCGATTTGAAGCTGGGATTAATTTTCATAGCGATTTGGGAAATCACACAGCTCAGAGCGAATGGCTATTCTGTGAGAAGGCCTAAATAYGTCTGTCTTTTGGAATATAAGACACTGGAACTTTGCTTTTCCTGTTAAGAGGTGGGCAGGTGAGATGAGGTAGGCTGTTTAGCTACTCTGCGGTGCTTGCTCCTTGCTTACTGTAATCAAATAGTGTCTCACCTGTATTAAATGGAGTAGCTGTTTCTCTTTAGAAGATCTTAGATACACAWCCGCTCAAGTTTGTTTGAGATCCAGTGTCTTTCACTGGAGTTGCCTTGGCATTAGGTGTTGTAGGGGTGTGTTTTTTTGAGGCAGGTTTTTGGGGTTTAAGACATGCAGAGTTCTGCGAAGAGTTGGTGCTTCACAGGACTGACAGGTTCAACTTGCTGCTGCTTGTTTGCACCTGAAGAATGAGCAGTTGGCTAGTCCTGACCTGGTGGGGGTCAAAACAAGATTCTGGGGACATCTCATAACCCCATGGAATCTGCCTGTCCTCCTTGCCACTCTGGCCAGGTACCATCTTCGTGTTTTTGTCAGCTAATGGATCTTGTGCTCTTTTGCTGCAGACAGGCCCTTTTCTTTATGATACTCCTTTTACCTAGTGATCAAGAATTTTCATTCAACTTTTATTTTCCTCTTTGCAAGGGACCTAATCTCTTGCAAAGAGATGATGCTGTCTGGATTGCTCCACAGCAGCCTCTGTTAATGCTATATTTTCATGTAAGCATTATGGTTATTTTTCTACAGCTAAAGAGATTGTTTTTCCTATAGAGTCTTAATTCTTTTCATTTCTTTTAGGTAAACCTCAGATTCAGCCCTCCAGGAAGCCCTAGAAAGGTAAAAACTAAAAATCTTTCATTAGTGTTACCTTTCTTTTGAGTTTTTATGTGCTAGTCTGATGCTTTATCCTGCTGTAAACAGTATAACTTATAGATTATCGATAAAAGTACCCTGAAGTCTTTTGGGTGTCTCATCTTAGAAAAACATGATCAGTAGAAGTGTTCAACCATTTTACATTTTAGCCTTTGATTTTCTTTGGAGTCTCTTTATTGCTGATATGCTTTTTTTAAATAATAATTATAATAACTCACTMTTACAGACACTGCTTAATTTTATTTGCTCCATATTATAAACACTATTTGTTTGAGAGCTGTCCCAAATGCACTTAAAAAAAAAAAAAAATTAAGATAGCAGGTTTATGCATCTTTGATATTACAAGACCTTCTTGACTAGAGAGCAGCTGCTGTGAAACTTGCTTATTCTTAGCAAAGCTCTTTGCTGGAGAGCCACAGAGCTGTGCTCGCTTGGGTTAAATGTGACTTGGTTTGATGCCTTTAACTGGGGGCGGGAGAACAGATCCACAGACCCTGCTGGCAGCTCTGTCCTTTTTAGCTGCATGTTCAGAAATTCAGCCCTTAAGTGAAAAACGAAGATATGCTGTATTCTGCCATCAGTGTATCGTGCTGGTATGAGTCGTCATTCCCTTAGCCTCTAAAATATCACTGGAAAGCTACCTAAGATGTCACTAAATGTAACAGTTCGATATAGAACTCCCTTCTGACCGCTGTCATTGCTAGCCAGATAATTCTTTGGTCTGCTTCTCTTCCTTGTTAATTCATGGTAGAACAAGGTGAACAAAACAATAAAACTGCAGGTTTGGGTTAGGAGTATGTCTCCTACTGCTCTTATTTCTTTTTCCCCTCTTGTGTGTGGTTTTTGGTTTTGGTCTGTGTAACCTTTTTCCCTTAGAAAAAGCCACAGGCAAAATACAAGGTAAGGTGTTATATAGAGAATAACTCAAGGTTCTGTTTTGTGTTTTTTTTTAATTGCAACTGGATGAATGTCATTCCTTTATGGTTTTAACTGTCACCTGCAGAAGCAAATGTAAGTATTGGGGATTCTGGAGTTGTGGATTTTCAATGAGCTGTTGTCATCTGAGCATGTGGTTCCATTTGCTGCATGACTCTCTCAACTTTGTCTTCCCTAATATGTGGAAACTCAAGCCTGTCATCTAGTTTTCTGTAGTTCTTTTTGTTTTAAGTGCTGTGGTTTCAGAAGCGCACTGACTTTTGCTGTTATGAATTGTATGTTGTCTTCAAAGCTGCTTTTCTTAGCACAGGCTGGTCCTGAGACTGCCCACTTAGAGAAAGGAAGCCCTTTGCAGTCACGCTGTCTCCTGACTCTTCCAGGTGGCTGACCTGAGCTTTGGCATTGATGCTGTGAACAGCCGCTGGAGGACACGGGCTGGTACAAGTGTTTGGCAGGACTGCTGGAACTCTAAAAGTGTAATTAATTTTAAAAATATAGAAAACTTACACTGAGCTGGAAAGAGGAGAGAGAGAGGAGGAAAAGGCTGAAGTTGACACTACAATTGCCAATCTTTTTTACCATGTTAACATCCTCAAATGCCTTAGGCCTAGCTTAACACACTTAAAAGCAAGACTGTTTTCCAGCTTGAAAGACCCTCCAATGATCTTTTATCTATGAAAAAGGAGGGAAGAAAGGAGGCCGGAAAAAGAACTTTGGCCAAGAGCAGCTGGATAACTGTCTGATTGTATGGAATAAAGCTTTTGAATTGGGCAAGCTGAATGTAGTCCTTAGCTGGCTGTGAGCTCGCAGAGGGGCTGTGTATTCAGTGGCTTCTGTTTTCCATGCTGGCCTGTGCTTATCGGACCCCCAACTGACATCTGTATAGGGGCAGTGAAACTGAGCCCTGTCCAGCCCACGGTGGGGAGGGACAGGGAATCAACAGTGAGATTTTGAGAAAGAGCAGGAATTGTCCCTGCTTAGCAGGCAGTTCTTTCCACCCTTTCCACTTTCCCTATTAARACCAGGCTTGGTCAGTGGCAGCAACTCCCTGGTAACTACTCGTAATGGGAGCAAATGAGCTATCCTGACCATTGACCTTCCAGCCTTTTTAAGTTTTATATCTCACACGCTCTGGAAACCTGCATGAGACCTGTGTGATTGCTGAGCTCTRTGTGTAATATTCAGTTCCTATTTTTGTTCTCTTGAAGGCTTAAAGTGTAGTGCATACTTARAAGTATGCACCCAGATGAAATTACACCAATGGTTGTACTGATCATATGTCTTTTAACCTGAGACAAATATGTTTTCTTTTAAATTTCAACAAAAATAGTCTATACTAACAACCTCTTTGGTTTTAATTCTCATGATGGAAAATGCTAAATGTTAAAAATACTGCAATAAAGAAAAATGAAACTTAATATATTCTGCAGAATTGGTATTGCGCAAAAAAGAGAAATCATTCTGCTGTCTTCAATTGTATATTTTTGAACTGACAGTCCTCTTCAGAAAGTGTAATTGCTTTTCTGTGTCACGTTAAAGACGTTCTTTAATGTTGTTCAGAAAGTTATTTCTTATCCTTATGGCTTTAACTTGTCATGACTCAAAATGCTGGGCTTTGGATTGTTTCAAGGGCCTTTAACAAGCTGATTTTTGAGACTAGAGCTACTTTCATTACTTAGATTCATATTTGTGTGGGATGAGAATCAGATGGCAGTATTTTAAAAGTGTAGTTGACTACTTCAGTCTTTTGTGCCAGTTATCTGTCCAGTCAGAACTCTGATATCAAGGCTTGAAGATTAGAGTTGGCACCTGTAGGCCTTTTTGTTTAAAGATAAATTAATAGAAATAGCCAGGAATAAGGAATGACACTCCTCTCGCAAACCCCTGAGGTTGCAGCTTTCCCCTTTCTCCCCTCTTGTAGCTGGGAGGCAGTGACGTGACACGCAAGCTGCAAGGGACAACAGGATGGGTGCAGAGCTGCTGGAGGAAAAATGCTCCCCTCAGAAGCTGCAGGATGGTGAAATACCGAAAGCTGTGTTGAGTGATTCAGAAATTTCAATGAGACATTCTGAAGTTTGAGCAGCACAGCTTCCTTGTTTCTTGCATTTAACAGGATGATGGATTCGTTGAGGATCCTGTTAGTCTGTGTGTGCAGAAACTTGTGGTACCAAAAGGGAAAATAAGCTCGTGTTGAACATGTTCTTGGTTTTTTAACTCATAGTTTGCTTTATAATGTCTTATACATAAAATTTATGCTCATGAACTACAGGAGTGAATCTATACCTGAGAAATATTTGGCACTCAGTGGAAAAATATTAGAGTCTTAGTTTTGAATCTTCAGCTTCAGCCAGAGCATCTTTCAACCATGTACGTGTCTTACTGACTCTTTAGCTGTAATTGGGCATAGCTTTAAAGCGCACCAAGAATGCATGTCTGAAGTTTTCTGCACTCACGTATGAAGATAAAAATATTAACTAGCTACCTATTGAATAGCAGTGTCAAGTAAACGCTCTTTCTGCCTCTTCTCCGTTGAAGAAACCCCCTCGCCCCCCCAAAAAAAAAGATGTTTTAGTTCTTCAGAAGACATTTGGGGTGCAGTTCATCTAAGTTGGTCGTCTTATATCTTACGAATTTTTATCTAAATCAGGTGCATGTAAGAATCACATAAGTGAATAACTTTACTGCAGTGTGTCAGGTTGCACAGCGGGAGTGTTTTACAACTATGACTAAAAGCATATCAGAATTGGGCTTTCCAATTTAACTTATGTCTGCTGTGTAAAGGTATCTGAAAACTGGCGGCTATGGCAGGAAGTAATCTGCTTGCTTCCTTCTGGAGAACAAACCAGTCAACCAGTACAGCTATTTTTGGTAGTCAAATATTGCTTTAGCTAGGAACCTATTGTACTCTGTTCTTCTTAGAACATTTTCACAGATCCATAAATCATAATAATGATTCTGAGCAAGACATATTGTTCATTGAATTTTTAGTTAAATATGCCTTATTCTAGGTGAACTAGGCCGATAAAATACTACGTAGAAGTGAAAATGGGCAGCGGGGGAAACCTTAGTTAAATACAACATAAACAGTAGTAATGGTGACTAGTAGCAAGAACAGTGATCAGTAAAACCCCTACCATTTTTGCTCTTTCAGCATCATTGATCTGTATATTGAATATCTACTACCTTTTTTCAAGTTAATAGTTGATTTATAGTGTAAGAATTTAAAAAAAAATACTATGCTTGATAGATTTCAGCATGAATGTACTTCTAAATATTTTTTCAAGAGAGAAGCACTTGCAGAAGGAGCTGGCTTTTTGGATGTTAGTATATTTGAAATGTGCTAACTACAGCTCTGAATTTCTCTCATCTAACCACCAGAAAAGTTTGTATTTCTTAATGGGGCAGCTTTGCAGGCTGTCGGGAAGGAGGAGCAGGTACTAAACGTCCCATTTCCTGGCTTCTGAGGTAGCAGGCCCACATGCTGCCTGGGCAGAAGATGGCAAGCTGCTGGGCTTGTCTCCAGACTTGCATTATGCGATTGCTTTGTTATATCTGGCCAGCAGCTGTTGCAAGAGGGGTAATAAATGAATCCTCAGTTCAGGCCATGACTGCTTGCAGAAACAGTCAGCTGAGGGCAAGGAAAACTCACTCGAGCAACCCTTGCATATTTGCAGCAGAGGGAAGGAGGAAGGGGATGAGTGAAGCGTGCTCGATGTTTCTGAGGTGCTCAGTCGCTCTGAAGTGTTCATCATTCATCACGAAATGAGGATGACTTTGTATGTGTGTGCTGCTTTCTATCATCTGGCAGGTAGCAGAACTTCTCGGCCTCTTCAGAGCAGGAGACTGAGTTCTTCTGTCTAGCAGAAAGAACCTGATGTGATTTGTTTGAAGAAGTGACTTGAATTTGAATTTTTTTTTCACTTAGGGCAAAAGCATTGCTTCCCTTTCCACTATCCCTTTGAAAACCTCAAGATAAAGGTAAAGAATAAGATCAAATCAAAAAAAGGAAAAAAAAAAAATTAAAGGAGTGTGCCCCAGAGGGGATGAAGAGAAGGATAAACCAAAAGAGTATTGGAGTCTGGCTACATGAAGCACAGGGTGAAAAGAACAGGTTAGGCCATTAGGAACTCACCCTGGGAAGAGCAACTATTACAGATTAAATTGGTGCAGATAATAAGAATAATCTTAAAGACAAAGATGACACGAGAAGGAGCAACTTAGGCAACATGCTAGGCTAGAAAGTGAAAAAGGAAGTTTGGGGAAAGGGTAAAAGACAGTTAAGAGCAGCCGAGAGGCTGCTGTGCGGGGAGGAGCCGTGTGTGTGTGTGTGTGTGTGTGTGTGAGACCCGGGCAATAGCTACAAGGGTTAAGACTGTGACTCTTCATGTATATAATATAATCAGATAATGGTAGCAAAGTGAATTAATGTGTTCATAATTCCCCTGTAATTCCCTTATCTATTTGGCATGACAGAATTAACAGGTTTATGAGCTGTCATATAAAGTGAGCACTGCTCTCATTCTTCTTTACATTGTGAGAAATAGTCACAACTCTAATTCCCACAATTCTGTTTGTCTACACAAATCATTAGACAATAGAGTTCCCCAGGTGCCTACAAGCTTGGTGGAGTGCATACAGGAACCTTGAACTTCAACCTAAAGCTTTTTCCTAAGCCTGTCTTAATAATGATGATGTCAGCATGAAGCACTTAGGACATATCCTGGAGTTTCATAATCAAATAAGCTTGTTTGGTCAGCCATTAAAACTGAAAATGGGCTTCCTAAGTAGAACATCTACGAATAGCAGTCATCCTGACTTACTTGCATGGTAGGATAATGAAGTTTAAACTGCTTTTCTGTCTATCAATATTGTAAAAATAGAGGTTGAATCTTGCTCTGAAGAAAAAGATTGGTTGTGAGGAGTGAAATGTAAACTTKATTAATGCAGCATATGGAGTTCTGCTCCTGAAAATGCCTCCTGTCATCAGAGTGGGTATTTGAGCCCCTGTTGAAGGCTCCTCTGGTGATCTTTCTTGCAGCAAGAAGCTGCACTTCAAGGTTGTGTTTCCTCCCAACTTGCAGGTAATGTGAAAGCAGCCTGAGGATAGCCTGGAAGGATGTGTCCAAGGAAGAAGCTGGAGGGCATGACAGCTGAGCTGGAAAACTGAGCCGCAATGCTAGTTCACGTGGCACAGGAAAAGTGGGATTGTTCTTTCCTTCCAATAATGTTCCTTGGAGTTATCTTGAGGGCTTTACTAGCAAGGAGTGAGGAAGGTGAGAAGCAAAGGCAGAATTATCTTAATGTCAAAGTCAAAACTCTCAGTATTTTGTTGCTGGTGTTCTCCTGAGAGTGGAAAGGTAGATCTAAACAAAACCTATAACTAAAATTTTTGCTAAATGCCTGTGTTTTTGTGGGGATTTTTCTTTCTGTTCTAATTGAAACAGCTAAAAAGGTATAGTACAGGTGATATGTGTATATCCCTTTTTAAGCTCAGTGATGGTTTCAGGTGTTGACAGAAGGAAAGAGGTTTTTTTCGCTCTTAAGATTCTTAGCTATCAGAGCTCCTCTATTTTGAGCTTGCAGTACTGATGAGCTAGGTAATTTCCTGTATTTAAAATTTTTAGGAAAGCTGCCTCTTAGTTGAGGCAATTATACCTTTACGTTGACTAAATGTATTTTAATATACAGCGTTAAACTATCTCTGTGGCCAAGAATGTTTATAGTAGCGGAAATTGTGAATGCAAATTTGAATTAAAAGAGTGGGCAGTGTAACTATTGGTCTTTGCAAATCTAATGAAGTTGAAAGCAATGCCAGTGTGCTGCTTTATGCTCGCACATGCGTTACGGCCACCTCTCAGTTACTGTTTAACAAGTTTTGACTGGAAAACTGGGAGTTGTAGGAACCCGTGTCCCAGACACCCTCATGACTTCTACCTACCATGGGAAATGATTCTAAATGGGATGAAAATCCCTCTGGGGATCAGAGGGGAGCAGATCCCTTCAGAATTTCCAGTGCCTAGGTTCAGTTATTTGACCAAGGACACACAGATAGTGGCTGATTTGAGTTTTGCCTTGAAAGTGGGTGTGTTGAGAGCAGGATATGTTCAAGTGTAGACTCCTTTTTAATAGCTTGGCAAAACTAACAAATCCAGTGAGCCTTTCAGGCCCATGACTCATGTAACACCATGGCTACAAGCTGTGCAAGATCTCAATGATTACAAATTCTTCCTTGATGCCTTATGCAGCCTGCTTCATGATTCCAGAAAGCCGCAGTTAATTTTCCTTTCTTTCTGCTTAGCCTCACTTAAGTTAGGAATTTTGAAAGCATTACAGTTCAAAAAAAAAAAAAAAATACATACACAGATCTGGAAGTCTAGGCCTTAAGTGCATGTTAAGTATAGCTTTGCATATGTAATCTTTATATGCCATAATGACCAAGTACATTTGCCTAAACTGTTTCAATAGGTGGTTCTTTCTCTTGCTCATCTTCAAGCTCATGAGAGGAATAGGAAACAAACTTGGTACTAATATTTTACTGACTTTAGGGGTTTCTTTTCTTCCTTTCCTTTCCAAATAGGAGGGACATTAGAAAACCCTAAGGAAATAAAATGAGGGATTAAATGAATGCCAATTCTCATCCAAGGACACACCTCTGAAGGGAATGGCAGTACTGTTCAGAATAACTCTAATGTCCTTAAACTAGTACATATTTGATTATAATTAAGGGCAAGTGTTAAAACTAAAATAACAAAACCGCATGGTCTGCGCAGTGTTTTCACACAGCAGTGTTTGTTCTAGGTTGGTGTTTGTGGACTCAACTTCAGAGCCAATATGATCAAGAGCAGTAGATGCAGTGCCTCACTGTCCATTTCTGGCTCCAAAATGGTGTTTCACTGACATAGCCTCTTAAAATAAAACTAGTCATGAATTTCAGGGCTTTAAATGTGAAGAATGAGAAACTTCTTGTCCCATTTAAGACAAGTAGTACTACTGAATGTGATTTGTACAGGTAATGGGGATATTATGGATTTTCAGAGCTCAGCTAACTTTCAGAAGAATACTTTCTTGGTTCTCTCCCTTCTTTTACGTTAAGTAAAGATAACCTTGAAGAATGTAGAATAGGAGAGGATGGTTTGGAAGCTTGCAATTTGTGTGAAGATCAAAGTTAAGCACTTTTAATACTGCATGTTGTACCTGATTGTGTTTTATATTTAATGCTGAGTGTGGCTTTCAGTTGCCATGGCATCAATTAGGAGACTCTGGGAATTAATTACTTGAATTCTAAAGCTTTTTCTTTTTTCTTTTTCTTTTTTTTTTTTTTTTTTGAGAGAGAGATTGAAAATAACCTTTTCTTTTGAAACTATTCTCTAAAATTACCTTTTGGCTAAAACTGAAAAGTCGTGCAATGTATTCTTCACGGGAGAACGGATTTGTGATTACAGAAACTGGACAAGGATATAGAATATATCTTTATTTTCTTCTGTTTTTTTTTTTAGAGGTCTTAACAGACATAATTTACTGGCATGATTTGGGCTTGATGATCTTGAAAGTCTTTTCCAAACATAATGATTCTATGATTCTAAAATTTTTTTAATGTTTTATATGTAAAGCTGTATATCATGGTCCTAATACAGATTAATGCACCATGCAAAGGAACTCAGTTTTGATTAAGTCTGAGGAAGCAAATATTTGCAAATGCCCATCTCTGAAAGAGCTGTATGCAACCTCAGAACAAAAGGACAGAGTTCCTTCTGAGTTGTTTTCACARCTTCAAATGAAAATGTAACTTTTGGTCGGCATTAGTCCAGGACAGCTTAAGAGTCTCTGACAATATTTATAGTTAAATTGCTGGTTTTGTATAGGAAATTCTTTCTGGTAGGCGCATAGCATATTGCGATTTGGGAAAAGATGAAATTCTGCTTTGCTGCTGCTTACGTGAGAGAAAAGTACAGAAAATATTTGTTGCCGTATCGACTGAGAACCTCTGGGCCATTTGAAACTATGGGTGCAGTGCTATAAAGGAAATAAATATAACAATCTTTCTCCCTTTCCTGGCTGATCAAATGTGATGCGTTTCCCTGTTTGACCTCTCTCCATTCTGCTTTCCCTTTCTTATCCATTATCTGTGAATTTATTCCCAGCCACATATCTGCCTTCTAATGAGAGAAATCTAATCATGGTCAGCATGCAGGCTGAATATAAATAGGTTATTGCTTGTTATCTGGCGCTCGCTGAAGTCATTATGGCTATCATTTCACCTATTTTGTATGTCTTGTGTCTGGCCAAAAAGATTATTGCTTTTGTTTTGGGAGATTTAAAAGATTTGTTTTCCATGAAAACAGCTTCATTTTCATTTTACTCTTTCCTAGAGCATGGAGAGGAAGACAGGCACCAAGTGAGAGAGAAGTGAGAAGAAAAACATCCTCCCTCTTTGTTTTATTTCTCTCTTCCTGCTCTCGAATATCTTTTCTTGATATTTTCATCAGAATGGAAGATGAAAAACTTCAAGGAGAAGTTTCTTCTGAGAGGGAACAGTTTGTAATGTGATTGCTTGTATAAGCTGGTCAACCTTAAGAGGGAGGTGCAGGATAGCTACCTGTGCACTTAGGAACACATGTATGAGATTTATGGTCTATAACGCTACAGTTGCTGTTACAGTATGGACTAGATTTTATCCGAGTGTCACAGGGTGTTATTTTCCTCCTCTTTCTTTAAAAGCACCTGAGCAGGTGACACTTAAAACTGTTTTCTTTACTTTCTATGAGTTGTTAGCTTCCTTGTTTCAAATAGTGCCTGTTTTCACTGACAGCAACTATCTACTCATTGAGTTTCAGGTCATGCTTGATGTATTTGTGTTCCAGGTGTACTGCTTATGCAAGCACTCTTGGATGTACTTACTTGGGGCAACTTATTTGAAGTCTTGGAGGAAGTCTCCTATATAATGCAGGGTAATGGCTTTGTGGAAAGCATTTGTGTTTCAGGTATAATCATTAACTTAATGATTGAGGTCCTAACTTTAAATGGCAAATAGCCATAAATATTCCTCATAGGCAGACCTGCCCCAAACCTATCAGCCTGTTACCTTCTGTCAAAGAGAACTGCTGGGCTTCAGGCTGCTGCTGTGGTGTCACCAGGAAAATTCAGATGGATGCCCAGACAGAAGAACTTGCAGCCTGAGGCCTTTTAATCAGTGCTGAATTTGGACTGTTCTGCTCTTCTTCAGTGAATTGTAAGGTTATTGATAACCTGCCATGAAGGCTGTACACCAGCTTTACAAAACAGGCAAGTAGTATATTTTTTGTCCTGCAGTTGCCAAAGCAAGCATTATTTGGGGGAACGAAGAGGTTGATTACCCTTTTGTTGTCCCCCATCCTTGTCCGGCTGACGTCAGGTTGGGTTTCATGCCTGCCTGCCAGCGATGCGCTGTTCAAGGACCCTATTACCAGCCAAGCAATTTAAGGAACCTCTGGTGACACGTGGGCGAACTGACCACCCTGACGGCTGACCCTGGTGACCGGGAGCCCAGGTAGTGCCCTGCTGCTGTGCCCCGCTGTGCAACCCACCTCTGAAAGGGCTCTGCCTTTTGCACCACGAATTCACACGTAGGAGGGCACCGTATGCTGGGAAATTCCAAGTAGCTCCGAATTGACAGGCAAACTTGCAAATCCTGCCATCATTTCTGACGTAAGGGCATGTTGAAATATAAAGCCAAAGTATTACTTGGAGCATGGGGCTTTCTCCCTCCCTGGCTGTTGCCTTAGCATTTAATGGGTTGTTGAGGTGTGAGAACGGCGCTGGTGCTCTGGAGCGCAGCTGCGGTTCAGGTCACCCGCACAGTGCTGAGCGCCCGGTTAGGTGCGTGCTGATACGGGGCTGTGCACTGTTAGCAGCCACTGAACGAGCTGCAGGGGGAGGAGGGTGTCTTCATTTTAATTCCCATTTCTGTAGATGGTTTAGTAGGTTGAAACTCTGAAATAATACATAAAGGTATGTGCAGCGCATGGTTTTAAGATACTGACTTGATGATCTTGAAGGTCTTTTCCAACCATTATGGTTCTGAAATGAGTTGTAAATCCATTAAAATAGCATAATGTCTGAAATCTGGCAGATTATCCTTTTAAAAATATTTCACAGCAGGAAATTAAATAAAAATGAAGTGCAAATTCTTACACTTATTGCAGTGCATTTTGTTATAGGTTCTTGAAACTTGGAGAAACCCTTTGGATTTTAATATATTAGTAGTGTATGCAGCACTGATGCCAGACCAAGTATGGCAAGGATAACGGAGCTGCAAGTGCCATACCAGTATGGTTCCCATCTGCACAGAGAATCCTGTTCTGCAGCGACCTAGTTAACTTCAGCAGTGAGTTAACTGCTCCAGCTAACTTGTTATCTGAAATTTTTATTGTGTTAAGCTGTAGACATTTGGAGTGGACCAGAATTCAGGAGATTAGAAGAGATAGTATATAATAACTGCTGCATGTTCCTGAGTGTTCTGTATATGCCCTGTTAGGCTTCCGTTATTTGTTTTAGATTACTTTTGCTAGTTTGCATGTTCTCCATCCAGTAGTATGCTTCAAAGAACTCCTATAAAGATGTATTTTAAAAAATTCTGCAGGATATGAAAGGCATGAAATCAAAACCAAAATCCATAAAGTAACCTATAGCGCATGCCTAGGAACCCATGTGTCGCTATTTCCGAGCAGGGTTAGCTGACTGCGCTAGCTGACAAACTCTGTGCCATTTTTGTGGTGCAACTTTGTTCCCTGTCTAGTTTTTCAATTGTAATGAGCGGGAATTCTTAAAAACTTCATTTGATAAGTGATGGTTCACAGGAAAATCATTTCCTTTCCTCGAGGGATGAAGGAAGGAATTTAATCTCTTAGCTTTGYCTCTTAGAGAGTAACTTCCCAGCTAGTCTGGGCTTCACTCCCAGACTCCCTTCAGCTTCATCCTTGAGGGATATGTTTGTCCTCAARGAGATTATCTTCATTTAGCTAACGTATGTTAAAATAACTCAAGACACGACAGCTTGCTCTTGATTCATGTTTGTATCTGATGTTTAGCCCTGGATTTCAAGACACAATTTGATTTGCTAACTTGAGTTAAAATCTTGAGTTGCCTTTTCCTTGTTGCTAATTTATTTAAAATGAGCCTACCTGGGGTTAGAATGCACCTTTTCTGTGTGTGGCTGTTTTTCCTCCTGAAGGAGTAGCTTCCTGCTTTCCTGTCAATGCYGAAGAGTTTGCTGCTGCCTGGATTGAGAGTTTAGTTGGAAGACTCTTCCTTATATGTCTGGTTCAGTGCTGCTTCTACCTGCTACCTTTCATTCTGCTTCTGTCTCAAATAGATGYCATTTAAAAGGAGAAAAGAAATTGTGGGCCAGTGCAAGCCTGTAACACATGTTTTGGACCTCAAAATCTTTAGTTTGGTAGTTCAGTACATAGAGAACAGGCGTAATTCCTCAGTAGTGACCACCGTTCTATTAACAATTTTATTTCAGACTTGATGCTTCTTGGATTTCTTCTCTTGGCATGGCCTAAAAGACCACTACCCCCACACACCTCATCAGCACCTAGGCTTTGGGKTTTGGGTTTGGGTTTGGGCTTTGGGTTTTCATTAGGCTGAAATGAACCAAGCTCATAATGGGAATATTGAAATTGTCATGTGCTTAGAGTAAAATTTAAATGAAAATAATAAAATGGACTATTAAGATAAAGGCAGATTGATTGTGACAGGTTTTGCATTTATGTCTTTATATAAAGCATTCTTTTCACATTTGGAAGGACAATATAAATTGTACATAGGCTAAAGGGGGTACAGCAATTCTAGATAGAGGAAAGTTCCTGTTTGCCTTCTAATTTCTGAGGAGGTGCTATTCCTGGCTGGGTTGTACTTGTTTTAACCTTGATTTTTGACATAGGACTGGAGACCGCATGAAATACTGCGATCAGGAGCACTAGGCAGTCCATCTGAAAAGTGGTCTTATGCTAAACATTGATTTCCAGAAGCTTTTATTGAATTGAGTTTGCAGTTTTCTACCCAGGACAAGCTGACTGTGTCTCTACTCTGCTTTCTCCACATTCTTTTAGTCCTGTAGATTTAGTTGTTTGAGTATTTGGTTTTGGATGTTGGRTTCTTGAGGAAAGCAAGTCAGTCTGCTCTTTTTCTTTCTAAAGCCGTTGCGTGCACTTGCAAAACTGGTTGCCAGTAACAAGTTGTGTACCCCTCGCTTCTTGCATGCGAGTCATTTTAATTTATAAATAGAACTGTACTGATAGACTGAACTTGGCCTACACTGTTGTCCTCTTAAGCGAGCTGCTTTGATTTAAAAATAGAACTGTCCTAGTAGATATGTATCAACGAGGCTGTGAAAGTTCACTTCTAGGCTCTACTGTATCTAAGCAGTAACTTGCAGGGAGCAGCGTGGCTGTTCCCATCCACAGGCTGGAGAGTTTAAAGCACCACAGTGTAAATTGGGACTTTCAAGGATACAGGCTACCACCGAGTGTGCTCGGCTCTGCTGTTCCTTTCCAGCTGATCAGCACATGCCCCGACTGCCCACGGGCACTTCCACAAAGACAGAATTTCTGAGAGCGCTCTCACCCCTGCATGGGCAAGTTTTGTTTTAGCTAGATCATAGAGATTGTTCTTGGGAATGTCCTGCAATCAGGAGGACACTCTGATTAATTGCAGTACATTTAAATAAGGCTGGATTCTGGCAGTTTCTTCAGTAATTGAATGTAATTTTGCATCTCTAACTGTCTTGTTTTTAGKTTCTAGAGTTGACTCTTAAAAGCTTAACTCTCTCTACATTTCTGTTTTCCAGAAATACTTTTTTCTTTTTTCTTTTTTTTTTAAATGGGTAGCATTTTAAAGTGTGTAGGAGCCTTTAATGTGTGTAGCTCGCTATTTTTCCAGGCAGTCCTGGGTGGATTTTTCTTTCCTTCTGTTCAGTTACCTCAGGCACAGAAATACATGGATTTGCACAGAATCTGCTGAAAGCCTGGCTGTGGAAGAAAAGTTCGCTTGAATCATTCCTTTGGTATAATTTTAGAAGTGGACTSGTGTCAGCACTCCCTTGATAAGGAGCTTTAGCGCCCGAGATGATTTCTGTGGGCTCGCAGAGAAGCAAGTCAAAAGTCATGACTCTAAGGGTTTTATTTTTTTAAGCCTTTCCTAGGAAGCTGTTATTGCTGATGCATGCYTTAAGTACGTTGGCATCCATTACTTTTTGTTCTGCTGTCATAGTCTCTTTGCCTGGAATAAAAACTTGGCTTTTTTTTTTTTAATTATTGTTTTTTGGTAAGTAGAAAACAAAGCAGTATTCATGGAAAGGGCCTAGGTTTTGAAGTGTGCATGATTACTTGAAATGGGAGAGATATTTCTCCCATTTAAGAAGTCTTTCAGAGAAGTCACTACACTTAGGTGGAGAATGAGGGGAGAGGAGTGTGATTATTTCCCTACCTCTGAGTGTCTTGCAGCTGTAAAATGATTCTATTTTTTTTTGACATTCCCTGTTCAAAACATAGAAATTTTTGCAAAACCAGAAAAAGGGTGAAAGATGGAAAACACAGGGGATTTGGATATTGAGGTTACAGAAATAAACAATAAATAAATGCCATGTAAGTTAGGAGTAGAATAGAAGACCCCTAAATAGCCTGGTCATTTTATTTTTATCAAAGCTTTAATTTCTTTTCAGAAAACATGCTTGACTCATCCTGAACTCTACCTATTCTGTCTACCTAATTTCTAGCTATTGGGAAACTAGTGACCACACGGTAAAATAGTTGTCAAGGAGGAAGGAGGGCGACTTGTGTGCTGGGGTAGGAGGGTGTTGTGTCTAAGCATTGTTCTACCTCCTGTCAACCAGCAGAGAGCACTTGAGTTTGTAACATGGCATCTATGAAAAATGTGGAATTGGGAGAGGCTGGGGATTTTCTTTCTGAGACAGCCATTAAAAGCAAATTGACTGTGAAAATTAAATCCTTGGGTTTGTGCCTTATCAACAGTTCTTTGACACTTTATTCAAAAAATTATTTTGGAAGAGGAAATATTGTACACTGGTTTGAAGAGATGATGATTTGACGTAAATCTTGTCGGGGGTCTCTTCATAGTGTTTGTTTGAGCTCTGCAGCATCTGAAGCAGTTTGTCAGAATACCGGTCGTACCAGGCAGTGGTGAATTATCCATCTGCCTGCTTGGGAGGCAGAAGGTCGGATGATGCTGGTCCCTGTCCAGCACACGCTGCGAGCACAAGGACTTGTTGCCGACACGGAGGGAACAGCCTCCATGTGATGGTGCTGTTGTGGTTGCTCACCGAAATGAATTTCTAGATGCTATGAGGAGGAAGCTCGGAGGCGAGCAGCAGCACGAATYGCAGCGTTTCTTGTTTTCTGTGCACATGTTGATCACCATGAGGATTTCTCTGCTCCTGAAGGGGGTTGGAGGGTTACAGGTSAAAAGGGTGGCGGGGAGAGAGAGATCTCACTTCAACTCAGAAAAAAACAAGCCAGCCCTGTGTTAATGGGAGGTTACCTGTCAAAACTGGTCACCTGGCACTTCTGATGCCACCAGGGTTCTCTAACGAGCATGTTGCTACCTGGCCTCAGAGGCTCCAGCGCAGCCCCGGGGCTGGGGCCGGGTGCCTGCCACCTTCCCCACACCCCACGGGTACCGAAAGAGGCGCCCCATCTTAAATGGTGTCTTGGCATAACTTGGATGCCTTGAATGCCTCTGGCGWGGCTGTTGGGTGGTGTGAGGTTATCTGTAACGCTGCCCAAGGGGCGCTGTGGGGGGAGAATTTTTCCAAGCAAATCTGTCGTCTTTCTTTCCCCCCTGCCTGAGGCTTGTGCAGAAGTAGCCGAAGCATTTGCTGGAGTAGGTCAGCAGCGTGCAGAAACATGATCTGAACACCGCCAGCGCGCCGTGCACACGCATGAGGCTCGGAAGGCTTCTGTGGGAGCGCTGCCCTCGCGGGGAGACCGCGCGAATCCTCTCGGAGGAGCAGGCACGCGAGGGAGGAGCGAGCTGCCACAGGCAGGAATAGTTGTAAATAGGGGTTTTGCTGAAATGTTGCTGCTGCTTTTAGGAGATGAATAATTAATGTTATCAACCGTATTGTTCAGAGTGGCAATTTGCAGGTCTTTTGGACAGGGCTAGGGAGCTGTCGGAAGCRTAAACATCTCATCTAGCAATTTCTTGAGCAGCGCCTTGTGCGTTGTGCCTTTTATTGTCTGAATCTGCCTGGGAGTGGCTTTAAGATCCAGTAACCTGATCTCTTTATCACTCTTGGAGGCTTCCTTTTCTGGTATGCCCTGATGCATTCAACACATGTCGGTATTGTACCCAGCCAGCCATCRGAGCAATTTAGGCTCCGCTTCTCCGTGTGCAAGAAACAGCAAATCATCCACAAGTGAGAGCTGCTCGCACTTGTCAGGCGGCTGCAGCTAATTTCTGCGTGGCTCCTCAACGCCGCTCGAGAGACTGGGAATGCTCTGGATGACCAAGCTAGAAAGCGCTGTCCAGATCTCCTCTCGGGAATAAAGGACTCGTTAAAAATGAAAGAAGAAAACGTTTCCTCTTTTCTTTAGAGGCATCGCGGACTGACTGATGGGAAGAACACCCAGTTTCTCGAAGGAAAACAGCAGGGCTGTGAGCAATTCAAGTCTGTGCAGGAGGAGCAGAGACTGCCTTTGAACAGCATTTATTCCGTTACTTGTCTGAGAAACGTCAGCAGATGGACTTTGCTTCCCGAGCTGTGAATATTTGCAGTGGCTTTGGATGTTGGAATACAACCAGTGATCTCTTATTCCCCCTTCCCTGTATATTTTCCTGCTGAAGAATGAGTGAGGAAGCAAAGGAGAAAAATGCTAAACCGGCTCACAGGAAAAAGAAGGGAAAAAAGGTAACTGCCTGTTCTAGACAGTGTGCTGTAATGGCTTGCTTTCAGTCATCTTGTGTGTGAGGAGTTGGCTGCTGGGTGTGGAGTGGTTTTGGTTGGATCTCGGGTTTAGAAGAAGGATGGTGGTAGAATCAGGATGGTTTTGTTTCTGCTAGATGCTGATGGGTGTGTGCCGTGCTAGAATCAGTAATAACATCACAACTCGGTAGATCTGTGTTATTTAAATATTACTATGTTTAAGTACAGTGGACATACAATTTTAATGTGGTTGTAGTCTTCATGGTGATATTTCAAACGTAGGGTTTAGGAGTAAGCAGGTATCCAAATGAAGCTTTTGTTGAGAGACAGACTGATAATCAACATGTGCTCTTGTGAAAGAGGATTAGTGATATTGCTGAAATATAAGCAAGCTTGGTGAAAAGCTGCTATTAAAACCCACGGTTTTAATTGTAAGCGCCTTCGGTCAGCTTCTTGTTGGGAATTTGAAATTTTGTGTTGAATTTTATTCCAGCGCTWAATTTCAGTTTCAGTGGAGCTAATTTTTGTCATGATTTATCTTTTTCTTGAGAGTGTACTTACAAAGATGAATTTGCTGGATCATAACCTTCTCTGTTGCAATTTTGTTTTCCTGATACCTATGTAATTTCCCCCTTCCCTCTTTGAAACATGATTTTCATRTGTTTACACTCAAAACCTGACTGTGGGAGAAATACTTTAAATTTTTGCTAATATTTAATGTATTAATTTATAATGTGAATCTCTTCAACTACTGTAGAAAAACATGAGGGGCTTATTGAAGAGAATACATTGAGAATCCCACCCTTTACTTTCTGAGCATGTTCGCATCCTGCCCTATGCAAGTGTGTGACAGCATCTTAGCTAATCCATTTCCTCAGTGAATGTATTTATTAAAGAATTTTGAAAAAGCAAATTAAACTGAACTAGTCTCTCTGTACCCATCAAAATGGAGAGCAGCTTTGGAAGGGAAGTGAGTGGGGGGGGAAAATCATCAAAATCTCTTTTAATGGCAAATTGGGATATCTCCGTGACTTACAAAATGCTTCTGTCAAGCATGACATGTTGCCTCAGGGAGAGAGGAAAAATAATGTGCGAATAAATTGAGATGGATTTGAGATTTTGGACATGTTAATATTTTTCTTGTATTATGCATATTTTTATGGCTCTTATCTGTCTGCACGTTGATGGTAGACGGTAAGTGTTCTGCCTTAAGCTTGTGTGCCCACCTGTGCCCRGTTGAGGAGCAACGCGCGAGGAGGCCGGGCAGGGCAGCCCCGGCGCAGCCTAGGGGTGCCGCCGCYGGGCCCGCCGGTGGCCGCCCGCAGCGCAGAGCGGGTGCCCTGCCTGTGGGCACAGGCTGCCGTGGGGTGCAATGTGCTGGTGCCTGGCATGGAGCGCCCCGGGGCTCCTGGGCACGTCCCCGTGTGCATGCGAGCGCTGGCGCCTCGGCGGCCGGGGGCGCAGCGCGTGGCTGGCGAGGCGACGGCGAAGCCAACGTGCCCGCAGCCCTCGCTGCACGGGCTGTAGCTGAGGCCAGCGCCCGGCTGCAGGCCGGTGCCTCTGCTCCGGAGAGGCTGAGGGCTTTGCAGGCTGCCGAAAGCGCCGGCCCTGCTGGCCGAAGGGGAGGCTTTGGCCGGGCCCCGCTGCGTGAGCCTTAGGCGTGTCCCTCGAGCGCACCGCAGCGAGGCTCCGTGCGCAGCGAGGCTCCGTGCGCAGCGAGGCTCCGTGCGCGGCTGTGCTCAACCGCAGCCTCGCCGTGCCGCGGGAACGGAACTGCGCCCTCCTTGTCTCTCCCAAATAAAAAGCAGGCATCTCTATGGTTTTGGCAGATTTCTTCCCCTGTTTTTCACAATGCGCTAGCTGCACAAAGCTTAAATGTATTGATTTGAATCAGGAGAAGATGGATCTGTCGATGGCCTGTAGCTTTAAGAAGCACTTAGTTAATTTGGGAATGYTCTCCAAGAAGCATTGCTAAACCAACGGGATGTGTTTGGCTGAAAGCTCCTGAGCCAGGTGAAGCCTGACATTCCAGTGAGTTGCTTACCACCTGTCCACCTAAAGGCAGACATCCCAAAATGGGCATTTCTATGGCATTCTCCATGTTCTCTGGATGGTTCCTTTCCTGGCAACGGTGCTTTCTCCATGTTTAGCTTTTCTTTTGCCTCCTTGCCTCAGAGTTGAGTTGTGGAAAGATGTTGTTCCTTGCCCTTTCATCAGCTCTGATTTTTTTTTTTTTTTTTGGGGGGTAATACAATTTCTGAGCAAATCAGTGGGGGTTCAGAAAGAGCTGGAGGAGAGTAATGGAAAGGTCAGTTTGCTATGGAAAAATCACAACTGGAGGAGTGCTCTGAACTTCCCCGGAATTACGATCAGTAATGTGCATTCAGAGGCCTTTAAAACAGATTGACAAGCGCAGGATGTTTTCCCTCGAGTATGTTAAAAATCTTAATTTAGAGAATGAATTGGGAGATGCTACGGAGATTTATTCAGAAGGATGGACAACTCAGATGAAAGCAGAGCACACTGTGTTTAGCACTAGCATATTAAAGTGGGGAATCAGCCTTCAAAGGAAAATGAAGGTGCTGCATCAATATTTGTTGCTAAGGCTATAATGAAGATTAGTTCTGGTGGAATCGCGAGCCTAATGAGTTTAGTCTTCTCTAGCAGAGCCTGCAGCTCAGYGAGTTGAGCTTCAGTTGCCCTGCAGTTTTCATCCATGCTTGTATATTGTCAGTGTTTGAAAATGTCAAATTGAAGCCCATGGCTTTTTGGACTGGCCTTGTTGTATATGTTTGTTATTGCATTTTAGTAATCTAGTAATCTGAGGGAGCATTGAACTCTATTGTCATTATAGGTGTAAGATGTATTTTAATTACTTTAGCAAATGATAGGCCTTTTCCTTTTCTACTGGAATGAAATAGTTGGTGGGCATCAAACTCTAATCAGAAAATGAGTAT
The DNA here is from genome assembly GCF_003342845.1 of Nothoprocta perdicaria. Classification (NCBI taxonomy): domain Eukaryota; kingdom Metazoa; phylum Chordata; class Aves; order Tinamiformes; family Tinamidae; genus Nothoprocta; species Nothoprocta perdicaria. The sequence goes on along the minus strand of NW_020455555.1, from coordinate 3,876,857 downwards.
GAAATAAATTGAATCAAAATCTCCTATAGTATAATATACTTCATTTTTTTTTTTTACATTATGCTTGCTGAACATTAGTCATTCCTGAATAGTAGGGAAATTCATATTAAATTCCCATTGTGGTATCCTTAATGGAAATAGATATTTTCCTTTTCCTCCGCCTCTTCYCTCTTTCCTTCAAGCAAAGCCTTCAGACGGAGACTGCACAATGAACGATGACGATGCATCTCCCTAGGTGCGTGGAGTGTAATGAGCAATGGAGATTACTGAGAGAAATGTAAAAAATGTATAAGTCAGCTTACACTCATGCYAAGCTCATAATGTGATGCTAGAGTAACTGGTGTATTAATACACCAACTGACTTATTACTCAGTCAATCGTAGTTTGACTTTTGGTATTGTGTTCCCTTATGTATATATGACTATACTATGGAAAGAGGAGCTACTTACTTATGCAGCAGGCTGAAATGCGTGTTGGGGTAGGAGTGTTTAGATAGATCCTTCAATGCCCTGTTTTCTGACTAACAGATCTAACTCAGTCCACTTCTTTGGAGCCAATAGCCAGGGCTTGCTATTGCTGAGCTGGTTTACTTAGTCCTCGCAAACTGCCACATAGAAATATGCACAGACCCAAGAAATTTTAAAAAATGCTAAAAGGAAATACTCAGTTTTAGCAGAATARGGCTTATATTTTCTTAATTTTAAGTCTCTGGAAAAATCATGGTTAAAGTTAAACCTATAATTGTGATTTTAAACCATGTCAAGGTTTATCCTATGCTGAAAATTTAATTCACTGATGATATCAACACTTTTTTTTTCCTTGTAATTTTATTAGATTCTACTTGTTGGACTTTAAAGTAGCACATCAAAGATATTAAAATCCCTGAGCTTCTGGAAGATTCTCCATATTTGTATGTCCAAACAAGAGTCCAGCAGGACTAGAGCACAGAAAAACAGCTTTTGATTTGTTATGATGGTCTKAACTCATTTTTTTAATTAAGGCTTGAAGATTCTATTCCTCCCAATCAAAAGCATTTATTTTTTATTACCATTCTAAAATTTATTGAATTGCCCCAGAAAATGGCAATGTGCTGATTTGTCACCTTTGCAAGAATTATTCTGTTATGTTCTTGTTATCAGGCTTGAACAAAATAAATATGATGGCAAATTAAGTATCATACTTTTTGAAATGATTTATTATATAGATCATTTTCTCTGGAAAAAAAAATACAGTTTAGATGACACTTGGTGCTACTATTAGTCAATAACTCTTACCTACTGTTGACCAGTATTTCTAATGTTGACTAATGTCGCTAAATGAGATGATTTTTGTAACATCTCCATAGAAAATAACACAAGAAGGCACATTGTTATGGAATTTTTAGCRTATTTTTTCCTGTGAATAAGTGACAGCTTGTAGCCAGAAGTGGCTGTGAGAGTCCTTCCATTTTCCGTTGCACTGAAACTCCTGGAGCTGCATAAGAGAACAGATTCTGCTGTACTAATGCACTGAACATGATTCAAATTGGTTTTCTGACATATTTTGGGACTATGCCCTGTTTGCCTTTTTCCTCCTGTGCCTGAACAAAATCTCTCTTTTTTTTTTTTAATATACTTAATTTTACAGAGGAAAATGGAGAACATGAAACTTGAGGGAGGTTCTGGGATCCTGTGACATACCTCCTCCTGCGGTTTCTTGCTCTTTCTGGAAAATTCAAGTATGAATAGACTTTCACCTACTGCCAAAGGGACCTAGGAAGTACAGGTGGTACAGCTGTACTGAAGTGAATTAGCTGATTTTCAGCTTTATGTTATTGTAAACTGCACTAGTGACTAAGTATGGAGGAAGCAGACATGTTCAGGGAAACAAAYGTGTTCCCCTTCAGTGGTTTAAATGGGAGCAGTCTGCTCCTGTTTAAATAGACTGCTTTATGCCCCATGGGTGTTTTCACAGTGCCTCTGGTAGCATAGGCTCATGGTGCATTCTTCCTGGTTTAATGGCTTATGGCCCTTGAGTTAAACAAGCGAAGACTGCTTGTGCTCTCCTGCTCTGGGCATCTCCCTGTGGCGGAGATACCCACCCCACGTTGGTAGGGCACGTTTAGTGCAGCCTTCACCACAGTTGACCATCTTTTTCCTTCCTTGTGTGGGTGTTTTCTCTAGATGGGTGGATGTCCCGTTTGGGTGCAGAGCAYGCGTTCGAGTCGCGAGAGGCATGGGCGCTTGCCTTCAGTTGCAGCCCTCAGTTACGTGAGTGCTCACGGGGACAGGAAGCAGTGTAGAAGAGCCTGCAATAACTTTGTTACATGAAACCACCGTATAAATGGCAGCTTGCTCTAACCTGAACTTGGTTTGGATCATGGGAACAGGTTCCCTGGAGCCTGCCGAGTTGCTGTTAGCATTTGGGATTTTTGTTTCTCAGAGCCTGTGACCGAGGCAGTCAGACTTCAGTAGGTCTTGATGGGTAGCAGCTGTCGGGAGCTGATATGCCTGCTGTGCTGATGCGATTGCAGGGCCTGGAAACTCTGAAGTAGGCTGATGCTGCTGTCCCTTACAGGCTGGCAAAGCTACGTGTCTCCGGGCATCTCGCTTAAACGTCCAAACAAGTTGTCCTTGTGGTCAAAGCACCAGTGTGCCTTAGTAGGGAAGAGATGCAACTGGATAGGCAACTTGGGCCTTGAGGTAAAAGAAGAGTTTCTTTATTATTACTTTTATTTTTTAGTAAGTTCTAATTCATTGCAAACTGGAACCGAAGTGCCTGCTCACTGTCAGCTTTCCCAGCTACCAACCAGGTTTAGCCTCAGGTTTTAAGTCTTAATGCCATCTAGAATGTGGGGTTTCAGCAGCTGGCAAGTGTTAGGTCCTTATTTAAAGCGYTGAGCCTAGGTTACATTTAGATCAAGCTCATCACATAATGGCTTCTGTGTTCTCAACACCTCAAGTTTTGAAGATGACCAATAATTACCTCCTTTAGAGAGGTTATAGTAGTCTGTACTTTGTTTTTGTTTCCAGCCTATTAACACGGGTGCTGCTTCGTCTAGCACGAGCCCTGGGCAGGTTGTTTGCTTCCGCTCCCTGGGCCCTGGGTCAGCCTGCTGAAGGTGTTAGCTGGATAAGCCAAGCCAGCGGGGAGGCTGCCTGGCCCTGCCATGCCCACAGCAGCGCCGTCGAAATCCCGCTTCTCCCCAACGGCTCCTTCCATGCAGTGAAGAGSAAGGGTGGAGAGGGAGCTGACTGAATGGGGAGAACTACCAAGGGGCTGTTTGCTGTAGCTTTTCTTTAGGTAACACACACTGYGTCCCATTACAGCTAAATTAAATGCACAGCTAAATATATTTAAGACACTTATTTTAAAGTGTTACCATGTCATGCTTCTTTCAGATTTGTGCTTGAAGAGGTTTTGGTTAGTGATTTGTGAATGTAAACAAGGAATGGTTTTGGCAGGGGGATATCATTGCTTTTTGAACAGGAACAAATTGAGGCAATGGGAGGCTTCAGCCTTTCACCAGTCAGTCTGTTTCATAGTTGTGTTTAAAACAGCTATTTAGTGGGAGTATTTGGTTTCTTGGCTAATAGTAGCTACGTAACTTTCGTATTGCAGCCACATATGTATGTGCATGTTGGCATTTTTTCTTAAAAGTTATATCAATGTAAGAGTGAACAGATCACTGCAAGTTGTGTTCTTCCTTCTCTTTTCTTTTTGGATGTTGTCATTATGGAATAATCCATTGCAAGGAGCTTTATTGACTTTTTCTTAAGTCTAAAGTCAAAATTGAACATGAGTTACTAAGCTGTACTCATTGATATTTCTGTAACCTCTCCTTATGCTCTTAGTCAAGAGGTAATTTGATGCTTTTTATCAAAGTGGCATCGCTTCATTTTGTTTATTGGTTTCTGAACTGGTAAGGAAGAATGTTTCTGCGGAGATCTGTAGAGACATATTTAGGGTTCGGGGTATTCAGGAGGCCCTGTTAATCTGAATGGCTTAATGTGCTGTGAATGTGCAAATCTGGTGGAAGTGATGTGGGACAAGGAAGGAGACTCGAGGGAGGAAGTGGCCCGAGGTCCCCAGGCTCGGGGCACAACTGCCCAGGCTTCCAGCTCAGGGCTGCCTTCAACTRAGGCTCAGCCTCGGCTTGTCTGCACGCAAGAAGCAGATGGAAACACTGGCCTCGTGGGCCCCAAGAATAATTCAGATTTGCTAAGACGTTCTGAAACAAGAGGTGCTGTGGCCGCAGTGGGGAAGCTTGTCCTGATGGGCAAGGGCAGCTTGGGAAGCAGCGGGGCTTTGCGGGAGGGATGCASGCACGGAGCCGCGGGCAGAGCGCCGCGCTGTGCGCAGGGCTAGCGCTGGCAAGGGGGACACGGGGCACTTCCCCCCCTTGCCCTGCWGCTCTCATCAGCCAGCCCTTTTGCTTCATTTGCCTAATTACTGATGTGTGTGATTAGAAGGCAGTGCTGCTGCAACTTAGTAATTAAATACTTGGTGTGGAACACTAGGGTGGAGTTAGCATGGAAGAAAGCCTCAGGGAACAGTGTGGTGGCAGTTCAAATGGCTTCAAACTGAAGGTCAGCCTAGGGGATGGTCTGCCCAATTCCACCAGAACCAGCGTGATGAGTCCAAAGGGCCCAGCTGAGAGGGACTTATTCACATGTTCTGTTATGCAGAAATACAAATATGATGGTGTCCATCCACTGTAAACCACTGTGGGCTCCAGCTGTTTAATCCAGGGCATCCAGGTACCTTGGACATGAAAGCCGTTTGGTACGGACCGGTTGCGTGTAGTGAAGTTGCTTTGTCCATGGAAGCTCCSTTTGCGCGCAGGCTGTGGCCTGGTAGGCAGCTTGCCCTCCCTGCACCTTCACAGCACCCTTGCACTGCTCCTCTGAGGGATCTGATGAACGGGTGAGCGCAAAGGGCGTTGGAGGTGACTGAGCTCCCTCGCCCAAGTGCTGCTTGTGCTGCACTTCTCTCCCTTTCTTGCAGCCTCTTCCTCACAACGTGCAGGCAGCTTGGTCAGCTCCTTGCCACCCAGTAAGGGACAAGTTCCTACCACAGGAACATCAGCTAAAGTGATTTCAGAAGGGAAGAATGTGAAATATTTCATAGGCAGGTGACCCCAGTAGCTTTGTGCTTATAGCCACAGAGACTTAGTCTGTTTGACTAGGAGCTCTTCAAACTGTGCCTTAGATCTGCAGAGGGAGAGTCCCAGCTGGACATAAAYGCATAATTTTCAGATGTGTTCATGCAACATAAGGATATTATTGGCCTTTTTTTAAAGAGAGGCTAGACTATGGTGAGAATAAGATTGGTTAGTGTTAGTTAAGGAAAAAGCAATTAATACATACAGCAGGGGTGATCTGAGTCTATCAAAATGCCTTAGTTAATGTAGAACTACTTTTGCTGATATTTGAGCAGAAATAGAAAAGGCATCGCTAGGATAGCACTCTATTCAGTCGTGCAACTGAATAGTTGCATGACTGCAACTACTAACAAAGTACAAGAAGGCTTCACAACAGCCATAGTAAGCTTGTGTTAACTAAGGTCTTCACACTCCTGTTCTTGCAGCAAATTTCAGCTGCCGGCAGTATTTTTAGATCTACAGTATATGGCAAAAACTATTCTGAAAATGTGAGAATAAGGCATTTTAAGTAGCTGTGGAGGTACCTCATACTTAGTAACTCAGTAAACGAAAGTATTTGCAGATCAACTCCTGAAAAATGAAATAACCAAACAGAGTGTCTGGTCATCTGTGGGTACTGAGCAAGTTACGCAGAGTAACCCGGTGCCGAATCTGTAGCCCTGAAGGTGRTTTGTTTGAAAGTGGAACTTTCAAAATGGGATGAGGGCCTGAAAAGAGGAATTAAAGAGGCACTGCAAGGCTGACTGGGTTCAGGACAGCGCTGAAACAGGCACGTACCTTCCTCGGTTGTGTTCTGGAGGTACGTGCTGGAGCTGGTCTTTGTTTTGCCCTCATCACCATTGCCCAAGTCACTGGAGTTGGCTGTGTAAGTGCCAGCCTCAACACACGCAAGCAGAACCTGTGAGCATTACTGTAAAATGGTTGTTTGCCAATAATACAAAAGCTCTCCTTTTTAAAAAAAATTATCTGATATGTCTGGAAACGCATAATGCATCTTTTGGGAAAGGCTTTTCCATTTTTTAAAAAAAGTTCCCAAGCCTTCGAAATGGGAGTCCACGGTGCACACTGAAAAGCAATCCCAGAGCCTGGGTGGTGCAAGCTGAAATATCTTCTGCATTGCCCCCTAGTGTTTCCTCCAAAAAGGAAAAGAGGGGGACAACCAGAATCCAAACAAAAATGAACACCTGAAACTAGTTGCTTTTACCTTATTCTTTTTTGCTTCTGCTGAGATAAATCTTTGCRCATATCCTAATGCTTGTTGTCCCTSCTGTTTCCTGCTCTAACTGCTTCCATTCCTTGACTTTTTCTTTAGCTGGAGTAGTAAGAGTCTGTGGCTACAGGTATGCCTTTTACCTTGTGTTTCACAGGCATTTGTTAGATTCGTGCCATTCCTTAGAGCAGTTTTTGTCCTCCATATCTCCTTTTTTTTRGAAGAAAAAGGAGGAATATATTTTAACAAAGAAAAGGATCTTTTCTATCCTTGCAAGTGTAAGGCTTTGCAATCATGCAAAAATGTGCAGTTCTATTAAATGAAAGCACATCTTCACTGAGATGCTTTCTCACCATTTTGGTTACAATGAGAACTTGAAAACAAAATGTGGGTCAGAGGAATAAGTGTGGAATAATGAGGAGGATGATAAATTCAGCAATTTGAGAAGCAAATTAATCTCTGGTTATATTTTTAACCCTTTGTGATCTGAAGAGTATTGAACTAGTATAGGGATGAAATTGTGAAAGGATTGTATGTGTGTAGCCCTCAAGTTAGCATCTCAAGTCAAGGAAAATCATATATATATAATTATTGTATAATTTTATATGTAATATGAACTATTATATAATTATTTTTTAAAATGCCATCTGAAATACTTGCAAAGCTAAATGCTAGCCTATTTTGTCAAAGCTAAATCATATGGAAGTTAAMTTATTCTTTCAGGAATAGTTTTGCAGTCAGCAACAAAATATTTGGTTAAGAAAAGTCTTTAAATTTTTTGGTTTTAAAAAATGCTTTCACTTCATTTTTAATAATTGATGGAAACCATCATATAAAATAACTGTAACATGGGCTGTGATTGAGATGACTAAAATGCAGAACAAAATTGCATTGGTTGAATGGCTTGTTGAGAAATTATCAATTTGCTTATTCCTGCTTTGTGTAAAGTTTGTTACAGCTCTCTATCACGTTGATGGAAAGAAGATGGTCTGGAATTTTTTTTTCTCCTGTCTCATTTTTTTCTCTTTGTCTCATTCAAGGACAGAACTGGTGACTTTTTTGAAGAACAAAAGTCAACAAACCAGGAGTTCGTGCTCTTGTCTGAACAAGTGCCCGATCAGACACATGTCATTTTGTGTTTGTTCATTTATTGGAAGTCCTGAGTTTAGAGAAGAAAAAGCGGTGTCTTAGGTGCTTGAAATATCAGAAAGAAAAAATCTGAATCTTCTGTTAACTAAGTATCTTTAATTATAGCTCAAAATTTAGACAATAAATACACAATAACAGCTTGTCTGCGAGATTTTAAATATAGTTGGAGGGCTGTATGTCAAATGCAGTTAATGTTTGTTTTCTGATGTTTGCTCTTTCTGCTTGAAGCTATTTCGGAGCTGGGAGGCATGGGGCTCATTCTAAAATAGGCAACAAAATGTTAGTCCACAAAGGGCTGGAGCTGCCGTGCAAAATGTCACAAAAGGCGATTAGCTRCTGTATGAGTTTCAGGAATGGCTAGGGATGCAGTCAATAGGTCCAGTGAAACAAGGCCAGGCTGTAATTGTTTTAAAGGTTACCCTAATACAGTGTAGGAGCCCAGTGACGCGATGCGGGTCAGTAATGGGAGTTTGGGAGTATTGCTCCCTCACCCGCCCTCATGTTTCAAGTCAAAGCTGTGCAACTAGCATAAAGCTAAAATATCTAGATTAATGCAAAGAATGAGGTTATTTTACTCTTGCAGTAAGAATTAGGATTGAAGAAACGAATTTGGCTGAAGCAGAATTGTTTAGAAGACAAACTAGGAGCGGGAATGGCAGCGATCTGGTTCCCAGGAGCTGAGCACCCGGCAGTGCCGCTAAGGAGTAGGAGTAGCTTGTCTGTTCAGCACTTCTGCAGTCAGGCTACTTGCTTAGCCCGACTTAGCCTGTGTGTCTTTATAAATACATTACAGCACGCTCCTGTGAGTGACTAGTACAATGTCATTATGCAATTCTTTGCCATTCATAATAATAGGCATACTGCAGTGTGCGTGCACGGATAAATCCAGAAAAACCGGKAAGGATTTATAATTGGTGCATGGGGGAAGGCGGAGAGGAAGTAGCTATTTGGGACGTCTTTTCACTTTATTTCTGAAAACGTGTGACACTTCCATCTGGAGCCGAGCGGCGTGTGTGCAGCCTGCCGGGAAAGGCACCGCGAAYGTTCCGACACGTCGGCTGTGCCGCGAGGAGCTCTCCCCTTCCCAGCCGTTCCCACGCGCTTGCTGCAAACCTCAACGGAGGTCCTGCCTGTAACCCAGAGCCAGGCTCAGCACAGAWTAGACGGAAGGAATTGATGTTAGCGTTGGTTGTTTGCTTGGCGTTGCCCTTATACACGTGTGATCTGTAAGCGTTTAACCTTTCATCTCAACAGTACTTCTCTGCTTCCCAAGAGGGAAACGAGTGGCATGTGGGGTGCCTGAAAGGGCTGCACAGCTACCTGTGTAAATTGTATGCTTTCAAAACTCTGCRTGCAGATTGATCCTCATCTCCTTGAAGCTGAGAGAGGTTTTGCCATTGACTTTATGGAGGTAAGGCTTGCCCTCTCTTAAAACAAAGAGCAAAAGACAAAAGTTACTACRTGAGTAATTAAACTGGCTTTACACCAATCTGAAATGTTCCCACTTTATAAACATGGGGCTGAGTGTGTAGTGACACGAAGCAAAAMATCAGTAGAATCTGCAGGTTAATTAGTGGCTAGGTGCGTAAGCRGCTGCTTGGTTCAAGGCTGTATAGACAGGAGTAGGGTTTTGTGGTGTTCCYATGCATTAATGACAGCAGTAACGAGCCTGCAGCTCATGTTGAGGTTGAGAAGGGCTGTTTAGCATCAGGTTAGTGTCAAGTTCAACCCTGGTTGCCTTTCTCTAGTTGAGATGATGCTATCTGCTGTCGAGGGGCTTGCCCCACTAAAGTGCAAAGAAACTGGCGCTCAAATATTAATGAGGAACCATTTCTGTTGATCTCGGTCAGGCTGGGCATAAAGATAAGCTACTGAGGGCGAAGAAGCAGAGGAACCCAGGTGCAGAAATGAAGTCATGTGCAAGCAGCTGGCTGGATAGGTTTCATCCTATGTGCCGTCGTGTTATGACTAATCCTGGTTTACACTGCTGGTCAGGGTTACTGTTTTATCATGGTTAATATGTAGAAGAGCTATGTGAAGTGTTAGGCACCCAGCTCTTGTRCTGACCTGTAAGGTAAAGTCATAGCAAGTTAAAAATGATTGCACTACAGGATTCAGACTATTTTTTTTTTTGAAAATTTGTAGTCTGATTCATTTTATCCTTGGAAGCTTTGCACCCTGGTGGGATTTTAAATAACCTTTAGTTTTTTTCATTAACTTAATGCATATTAATTCATGGAAGAATGAATCATATCTTGATTCATTTTGTACGCTTCTTGGATTTAGTCACTAATGCAGGGATTGAAATGGTCCAAAAAATAAGCAAATATCATCTTATTCATTCAATACTATTATTATACATCTCTCTTAACGTCAGGTTTTCATATAATGACAGTATGATGCAAATAAACACTTCATTCCTGGTCTTTGGTGTACAATTCAGGGGGAAAAAACAAGTCTTTATCTCCACCCAATAACCCATATCTAGAATATATAGATATTATAACACCAAGAAYAAAAGAAATGCGGAGCTGCTATTTTATTTGCAATCCAGCAAGAGACAGGGAACATCTCTATTCTTTGCCTCCTAGGAAAACAAACAAACAAACAACTGTAGGATGGTGTAGACAGTAAGATTGAAGACTTGGAGTCTTGGCTCAGATGAGTATTGTTTGTGAAACCAGTTTGGAGGAAGGCGCAGAAGAACTGAGCTCTTGGTGCCGTGGTTTGGTGCAAAGAGTGTTTCCCAGAAGTGCCTGCTGGGTGAGGTGGTTTGGGGATGTGTTAATTGTATTTGATAAGATGCAATATAAATGCTAACTTTAGGTGACTGATGCTTTCATTCACAAGATAGAAGTGTGATTTCTTTTACAGCAGGAAAGTCACTGTAATATCCCCGATTTATAGAATAAGTAATAATAAAGCTTCTACAACAGCTTTATGTTCATGTCACTGAAGGGGATAAAAGAGTCTTTAGGAAATACATTACCTTTATAAACTAGACCAATATTTTTTCCTCCAAATTTCAGTATTTGTGTTTCAAGCTTCTGAAGTTTGTAGAACTTCCACCCTTCACCTAAACTGAGTTGAGCCTGTTAACAACTTTGGTTTTTTTAATTAAAAAACCCAAAACTAAGCAGAAAAGCAAAAATTTAGTCAATGGTTGGAAAGAAGAAAAATGATATTTGGGGCMTCTGCCTTAGCAGAAGTGGGTTATCATCTAAATCTGGCATGCCGGAGCCTTCCTCTGTCTCTGCTATGGTGAAAGGTAGATGCGTATGGTTCCTACCCTGGAATTTCACTCAGATCAGTGCTTGCTTTCAGTGGGTGTACACGGCTAAATACGTGTGGGACGGGCTGGGTATCTCAGTGTTAGTGTTTGCTGCCTGGTTGTGTGGGGATACTGAACAGTGTGATCTTAAAGCGGAGACAAGGTCCTCTAAGAACTTTTCAAGATGAGCTAAAGCTGAAGCTAAAATAACGGCTCCAGTAACAACTTCTTTGCTGTTGCACAGCAATATTTCTGTGCCTGCCTGTRTGAGCTGACCAGCAGTTGAGAGCGAGAGCTGAAGCCCTGCCATGAGCGGCAGAGCAGCCGGTATCTCTGTGCGGAGCTCCTGGGGTTTCCCGGACAGTCCTTGGGTTCTGCAAACCCCCAGGAAGCAGCAGCTTGCTTCCAGCCAGCACCTTTTATGACCCCTGCCCTCAGATCGTGTTTACAGCAAGAGCGAGTTTCAGCTCGGCTGATAGCTCATCCGGTGAGGATTTAAATTTTTGACTGAACTCCAGCACTTCCGTGCTTCCCGGGAGCATGAGTGTGCATCCGAGGCCGTGCAGCCCGCAGCCCAGGTGGCGACTTAGTGAAACCTGACCACCCCTTTCGGATTTCTAATTTTTATTATATACCAGTGGTGGCTGAGTACCTAAATAGTGCTGCTGAGTTATCCTAGATACTGGGAATCACAAGAGTTATGTGCTTACATACATCTTTGTATATTCATTTTTTTTTCTCAGAAGACTCTATTCGTAATAACTCTTTGGAGTTACTCTTTAGATTTTTTTTAATGACTATTTCAGTAAGGTCCAAAGTGACTTTTAATTTAAAAATCTTGTAACCCCTCTGCGGTTATTTAAAGACAAGAAACCATTTTCATTAGCTATGGCAACTTTGCTTTGATTTCTGCTAGGAAATGTACGCATATCCCTGCTGAACAGATGATTGACACTTCGCTAATTTTAAGTAATTCAAATAATTACAGCAGGCAGATGTATTCAGGCGCGTGCTGCAGTGCCAGGAGAAGCATTAGCCCTAATGGGCACCGCAGCCGCGTTGGTGGTGGCGGCAGCGGCCGAGGCGGCCGTGCGGGCAGGCTGCTTGCCCACGAGTCCCGCCGGGACMGCGCTCAGGGCCTTGGCACCGACCTCCTGGGATGCCTCCGGCATCGGCCTCCTCAGTTGCCCATGGCCCTGGGCCGGGGTGCCCGGGCAGAGCCCCTTGGCATGTTCCCTTCGTCGGCCTCCCCAGGGAGGCTCCCGTCCGGTCCTCCTAGCACAGGCTGTTGTGCTGCTCGTGCCCAGCCTTCAATCTGGCAGCCCAAGTGCAGCCAMAGCACCGAAGCCGAGCGGAAGATGGAACCTTTAAATTGGGGAGCGTGAGACAATATCAAATCTGTTCTACAGATCCAAGTTAACAACTAAAAAGGTCAATCTTTCACGCACAGGAATTTTAGCTGAATTAGGAGATCAGGATCATTGTGACTTCCTGGGAGCCCTTTACCAGGTGAAAAATTTCCCCAGACTTCTTTGAGGGCCTTGTTGAAATGTAAATGCCTTGTTGAAATGTTTGTGAAGAAACAATGCAACTTCATATGAATATAGGGCAATTTTATGGCATCCTGCAGAATCGTTACTGAGGAGAGATCTCATCACCCACATACAAGAGGGCCACTTTTTTTTTTTTTAAATTGCTTCTTTCAAATAGGTTTCTCAATCTCAGAGGAGGTAGCTGGCAAACAGCTCAGCTTTGAGTGCTCGTTTGCAAGCTCGCAGATGAGCACAGCAGCTGCTCCCCACCCTTTCCCAAAGACTGCTTTGCTTTAGCTGCCACATTTTTCAGTGAATGGACTAGAAAATAGAATGCCCTAAAAAGCCAGTTTTGGAGGGGCTTAGGTGATAAACCAAGGCAGGTTAGGGAGGTGGCAGTGAGGTGCGATGCTGTGTCTGCAAGGTCCATCTGCCTGGGCTCCCGGAAGGGACGAGCCATAGGGCAACTCTTCTGCCAGGGTGAGCTCTAAGGTAGGGTGCTCAGCATCGTGCCCAGCACAGGAGGCACTGCTCCTGTCTGCCATCTCTGTAGTAAAAGCTGCTCTCCAAGCTTAGCAAGGACAGGAATTAGAACTGCAGTCACTCATGTATTCGCTGCAATTCATCTGTTTGTTTATTTTGCCTACTGGCTGTTGATTGTTTATGCTTGCTTGAAGTGGTTTCCTCAAGTATGCGATCTATGAGGAAATGGTGTTACGATTTAGTATCTAAACATAGACAAATGCCCTTGCTGGTATCTACCAACATTGCCTCGTTATGCACAGATGCAGAAATATTCATGGGTCTCTGGATGATGGAGTAGGGGGTGTATGTTGGTTAGAGTAGCCATTTTATCTATTAGCAGGCATTTGTAATGAAAAGGCCTTAAAACTTATGAAGGTACCAGGTATATAGAGGGTGKTTTTTATATATACACTAGAGAATATTATTTTCAAGTATACATGCTGTACTTTATAGATGCAGATATTCTGTCTTCTGTCTTCACAGCTTCCAAGAGATCTGTGGAGGAAGCCTGGTTTCCTGTAGTGCAGCAGCCTCTATGTTCTTCAAGCAGGCTGTTTTTAATTGCTAGGATCACTTACAGGCGGTAATGATATGAATCTATTTGTATCTGCACTTCCTTTGCTTGGTGGTATAAGCCCCTTAATATAGATTGCCTGGAGAGGAACCCGCTTGGAAGCGGGGCCGTGGCRGGAGAGGTGACCTCGGCAGCACAGGGAGCATCTCTGCAGGCACTGCCAGGAGAAGGTGGCACAAAGAAATTCGAGGACATGTTCATCACCATTTAGTTACTGATATGAGTATGTGTTTATTCCCTCCACCTAAGAGGATAGGGAAGCCAGAACACAAAGGAAAACTCCTAAATTCCATGAAGTTGCATTACTGGATGCTGTAATTAAGGTAAAATCAACTAATACTGGTGTGAAAATAAAATATGACTTTTTTCTCCTTAGATTCATGTGGAACAATATAATGTTCACARCATTTATGGGCTTAAATGTCACTATTTTGGACTACTTGGCTTGGCTTTTTAGTCTGATACTACTAATAAATACTAACTAAGCTGGTTTTGATAGATTTGACTTTTGGGTAGAGATGATGGAGCACAAATAAGTAGAAATATCTCCTCCTARGAGATACAGGAAGGAAAAGTGGCAGCAGAAGGCAAAGTCAGCAACAAGGAATGAGTAGACYGTAAGGGGTGAGAACCAGGGAAATGTAGGACTGACAAGGTCTTGGATCAGTAGGAGAAGACCTGAGAGCTGGTTGTGGGAGCAGTMAGAGCAGTTTGTTATGCAGCCAAAGCAGCCCACTGGCCTTCTCTAGTCATTTTAACCTTCTATGTTCGTGCAAAATAGCAGATGCCAGTTGTTGCYTTGTCACAGCCATGCACATCATGCACACCATTTGAACACTTAGTGTGGTAAGACTACTGCTGATTAAATAGTGCTGCCACAAGCTGCTCTTTCCAATGCATCTGACTTCAACTTCCACAATTTTGCTGAGATTACATGGAAATCAGTGACCAGGATCTGTGAATTTTACTTTTGCTACTCTTCTCAACTCACCACAGCTTTGGGTACCTTGATTTGTCTCTGTACTACATGTCTTGGGCTTGTTTTCATCTGTAAATCTGGGTAATTTTTTATCCTCCTCATAAAAGATTTGGAACTCCATGGTTTAAAAGCAATYGGGGAGTTTACGTTTGCTTTAATACTGTTTGTTTCCTTGTGAGTCACAAAGCTGAGAATACGCTCCAAAGATCCCTTTGTACCTGAAATGGGATGAGCAGGTAAGTGAGCGGAGGACTATGCTGCTCGCCAGCCTGGCTGTGGCAAAACRGCAGGAGACAACAGGACCTCGGTGGAAAAAGCTGCCCAAGTGTCACCAGCTGTCAAAGACCAACACCCTGTCGGGACCAGCAGCCAAAAAGGCTGCTGTATTTTCAGTGCCATACGGCCTCAGCTGTATATTTTCAGCACATGTTTGGTTATGTTGCTGTATCCCTGTTGTGGCCGAGCGAGGCTTTAGTTCATGCTGCCTAGTATTGCCCGTCTCTGCTGCCTTCTCCTTGTAGGCTCCATCACTTATAAGAAATTGGCACTTGAGGGATTAAATCCAGGTGGTTAGTTGTCTTCCCTTACCAGCTTCTCAGAAGTTGCTATATAAAACTAGGAGATGATCTGGAAAGAAGAGAGTAAACATTGAATACACTAGTTCCTTCTCTACAGTATTCTAGGCTCTTTCAGTAGATTTTTTTTAAGGGGAAAATCATCTATTTAAACTAATTTTTAAAACAATCTTTGCCTGCTTTTTGAAAGGCATGAGCGTTCCTCTTCCTTTAGAGGACTAGGGTGAGTGAATCAGTTTTGCAGCTGAGGAAGAAAAGCAGCAGCAGCGGGGAGAAAAATGGTTTATTTGAGGGAGCCGCTCCTAGGACAGAAGCAGTCCTGACTCTTGCGCTCGTAAGTCTGAATTTACGTAAGGAGGAACTTAAAACTGGAAGCTTCTCACTGAAGTTATGGGTGACGTCAGTGCCTGTACTGCCTTTTTCAAGACTTTTCATAGTGCATCTGTCATTGAACTTCATCTTGGAAGCACAGCTTCCGTGGATGAGGTAAATCAATAGCATCCACTTAAGTGTGCCACGGGCCTGCTAATAAGGAGGAACTGTTGCAGGCTATTTTATATAGTATTGCTGCTTTTGGTAAGACTGATACATATGAATGTTCTCATTCAAAAGATCTGGGTACGTGAATGCTGGGAACAGTCTGAAATGAGTGCAGTGCTTGAGGCTGTGAGTATGGAAGCTACAGGAGAGGAATTTTTGTTCTCTGACTGGTTCGTTGTATCTGGTGTAACGAGTTTGCAGAGGGCCCCAGTCTCATTYGAAACAGTCTTCTGCTCTCCCCTCGCAATGGGGAGCACTCGGTGTGAAAGTTTTCAGTGTTGTGCTGTRTCCTCTGAACTCAGTGAGGAGAGAAACACACTTGCTTAACACTCTGCAGTGTTTATGTACTTGGTAACAACTTGCCTGTCTTCTCACTTCTCTGCTGTGCTTCTTCTATTTGCTGYTCTTCAATATTGCACGTGATTTCGGTGCAGTCCTTTTTTTAGTGTCATGCAACACCTRTTTCTTTAGCATAAAGGTAACATTTTTAGTATGCCTCATAGAAAAGCTTATTTGTTTGATGTCAGAGATGGTATTTCAGTGTGTAAATAGTAACTTGGCCTCTTTCTCTATTTGCATTGACTTAAAACACTCCACTTGTGTGAGAGGCAGCCGTTGTGTAGGCGCAGGAAGCCGTTCTGGGCTTTGCCCTAGAGGGAGAGAGGCTCCTAGAGCCACAAGTTGCTCGTGAGCAGTTGGGAAGCGGCTGGTGTGCCGGTGCTTACAAGTGCATGGCACTGAAGACRTGGTGGCTGCCGAGAAACTGGAATTCCCTTCTCTGAATGAGGCCAGACCTCACCAGCTCTTTCTGGGACACTATATTCTAGCAGGCGGATGGAAGGCCTTCCTGCCTAAGAGCCTCTTCCRAATTTCTGCTCCTCCTGTTTCTCTGGGATGCAGAGCAGTGTCCTGTGGCTCTGGCTGCTCGGCTCTCGGCTATGTGACTGCCCTGCTCTGCCGCTGTGGAGGACACCCCACTGCCCCGGTCTCCCTGGGTGAAGCTGGCGCCTGCTTTGATTCCCATTCCCAGCAGCGGCCCAGCTGTCTTTAGCGTTTGTCTGTAGCTGCATTTTCCCTGAATTCAAGTTGGGTGATGCAGGTGGAATTTCAAGAATCTTGCCCCTCCCCGGGTATGTTTTCCCTTTGTGCTCCACATGCACTCAGGATTTAGGCCCTGTAAGAGACAGGTAGGAAAACCAGCAGAAAATAGTTCAAGTCCTGTGTTTTGTTGTGATTTCCAACATGGCTTCAGAAATCTAAGCCAAGATCTGTGGAAATGTTATTGTGCCTTTACGGCAAAATCATCCACGACCAAGCAAATCATATGGAGCACCATAAGGCATTACAGCAAAACAGGGGCAGGGGCACTGTCCCCTTCCCTGTCTTCTGTTAGTTCCCCAAGACTTTGGGATTTGGGCAGAAGGTCTCTAGATCTTTGCTGTGCCCTAGGGCGAGGAGGAATGAGACTGATGCTGCTTCACAGGAGGAATGCTGGTGTTCCTACCCGAGATGGATATAGGTAGTATCTTGTCTGCCACTGGAATACATGGAGCTACCGAGCAAGGAGGAACCGGAGGCCCAACTGGGCTGGGCGAATGCACCTCGCAGGGTGGAGGAAGCAGTTGCAGGGGGTGCTCCGCAATGCGGCTCCCCGCTGGGGAGCTGCCTTCCAGCCCCGGCCACGCAAAGGAAGGCAGCTCACAAAGGGCCCGCAGTGGAAAAGCAACTGATGACAATCTAAGAAATTGAAGAATCCAATTTATTTTTGTTACCAGTCAAAGCAGAGACAGTTTAAGTTAGAGGAAAAAATGCAGCTGGCTCTGGCTTATCACCCAAGTTGCTTTTGCATTATTTCAGCCATTGTTAAAGCTAATTAAAAAGGGGGGTTGGGAGACTGACTCTACTTACTGTACAGAAACTCTTAGTTACTCTTAATGCGTTTGAATAAGCAATTACACTGCAGGGAAGGAATATAATGGTTTAATTCGAAATGTCTTAAAGCTTTTTCGGTTGTTGTCTTTGTCTCTTGCAAGGGGAAGAACTGTTTTCTTTACAAGTGGCATTCAGCCGGCCAGAAATTGTTTTTTTTTGTTGTTGTTGTCATGGTTACCTTGTGCATAAATGTCACTCACTGGACAGCCATCTCAAAGTATTAAATGTCAATACAAGATAGTTTAAGGCTGTTCTGGAGAGGAAACCATGATGTGTTTACAGAGCGAAGGTTGTGAAGAAGGCAGCTTGAAAATCATCGCCCTCTCTTTGGGCTGCTCTTCTGGGGACATGTGGGAAGGTCTTCCTTAGGGAGATTCCTGTGCAACAAGGAACAATCAAGAACCACTGCTCAGTGGTAGCAGAGAAGCCACAATTTTAATCAGAGCCCTTTATTATTTTTTCTTTGCTGAGGTCTGTGTGAGGCAAGAGACCTGGTCCTGATCTTCTGCCCTTTTGCCATCTAAACAACAAATGGTTGGGTAATGAAGTAAGTGATCCAGCAGAGCACAATAAAAATGATCACGCTAGTTTCCGTTTTCTTTCTATTTACCATTTTCTTTCTTTTGTGTAGAAGGCCCGTTAGGAAGTAGGTAACGGGAACAGGAACAAAAAAGACTGGGCGGAGAGCAAGCCTGGGAGGAGAAGCTGTTGCTGGGCTCYCGGGCCAGAGGAGCAGTCGGGCAACGCCAGGATGCTCAGTGCAGGGCCACATTGCTGCTGGGGGGGCTGCTCTGGGGCCTGGAGGCCTCAGGAGCTCCGTGGCAAGGTGACACCTTGTTCCTCTGCCCCAAGGTGCTCTCTGGCCAAGGCTCTGGCCTTTGCACACACCCACTGGGAGCATAGAGGGGCTCAGGAGATTTTTTCCTGCTTTTGTGTAGTGGCCAGGGGCATGTCTGCTTCTGCTCACCCGATCTGCTTTCCAGARCTTGTGAGGRTGCTCAGTATTCCCCACTGCAGGGAAGAGGAACAGAGACGCTTCCCCTTACTGTGCTSTTGCTGTTCATGTGAAAAGCATGCATCACCCCTAGCTGAATCATATTCCAGCTATCAGCTAAAAGCAAGCTGTTTCCCAAGCAGTGATCGGTGAACCTGACCAGCTCTTAGGAGATGGAAGGTGAGTAATTCTTAAACCACTGACTGTTTCTATTCGGTGATGTAAGGGCTGGGCCTAATCTAATGGCCTCCTGGTATTCATATTTCCATGCAGGTGTTTTGGCACATATCTGCAGATCCAGACAGTATTCCTCCTGAGATACACCATCATACCACTAAAGCCTGCCATGGAGTTGCTCAAATAATCTTTGCAGCTTTCATAGGAATAGTCATGGGGAACTAAATCTGACATACCTCATTATTTTTCTTTACATTGTTCCCATTGTTCTACCCTTGAATAATCCTGTTCTAGAGCTCTCCATGTGTGCGTCCAGAAGGAGGGCTGCAGGTAGTTAGCTTTCAGCCTAAGCTGGCTACATGCAAACCAAGCGTACCATGGAAGCCCTGAAGCCACCTCAGTGCAATTCTGTGCTGCTTCTGGGAAGCCTGCTGAGTTGCTACAGAGAATCCTTTTCATCAATTAGTGAATATTCCCATCCCAAGCTTCCTGTTGTGTCCGAACAAATAGTCTTTTCTCAGTCTTGGAGAACTTGGCTACAGTTCCTCTAGTGCTAGGTTGACTTTTAGCTTCTTGTGCCTTTACCTTAAGGTGTTTCCCAGGAGCAAACGAAGATGTGCTGGATGTTCCATAACAGCTCATSAGGACTTCTCATGGGGATAAACCTGGTCCTGAGCTGAGCCCATGTCTGGAGATATGTTTAGCAGGAAGGATGTGTTAAATCCTGCTATTGAGATTCCATAACTTAATTTTTGAGGCTCCTTACACTGTTGTCACCATGAGAAGAGATTGCAGGTAGGAAGATTGCTTTTTTATATTTAATAACAGATTCTGCTCACACTGTGGCTGAAACAACTGCGTGGTTTCACACTAGGAGCTTAAAGGTAACCAGAAGAAGATAGAGCTGTCTTGCACAGATGGACTTGTGCAAAAATTCTCCTGGTAATTTCTGACACTCTTGTTTAGGAGAATTTTGCAGGGTTTTCTTGAAGGAAGAAGAATATCAGGGCAACTTAATCCTTTCTCACACTGGCTTTGATCATTTTTAAATGTAAAATGGCTTTCTTAATTCTTTCAAAACTCCCCTATGATCTTATGACCTCTTTCATTTTGTTCACTTGGTTGCYGTCATCTCCCTGGCAATGGTTTCTCTAGTGCTGGTACTGGCTCATGTCTTTGGAGCTATTATAAAATTGATTTGTCATTTTGCCACTTGGTTTTTGTGCAAGGATATGTATGTGTAGAAGCAGGAGGTGAAAGCCAACATGGATGGAGTCATTCCCAGCTGCTTTAACTCAAGGTGGCTTTTGCACCGGCAGCACAGACACAGTAAGTGCAGAGGTGCTCTGCTCCTGGTGGCCTGGTCGGGCACTTCTGTGGTGTCCCTGCCTCACATGGGCACAGCCTGTGCCCACGCTCCAGACAGCTGCAGGTGCTAAGGCTATAACCCCTGCAAGTGCTTCCGTCCCTCCCAGGGCCTGTGTTCTTGGCTAAAAATCACAGCACACATCACGATGATTAAACTTCCACAGCACAAGGCAGAGATGTTCACCCCGTGACTTCCTTAACCAGCTCTGTAGTTTCTAGGTCACAGAAATCCTTTATAGAGAGATGTCTGAATTTGGTTTAAAAATTCTCATTGAAAGTATTTATCATGCATTTTAATTATTCCTTTCTCCTAACTTTCCCTCTGTGTCAGTTGGTTTTTGTGTTAGCCTAATTGGATGCGATGTGCTTGTGCATGCAGTTGAATGAGGTTGACTTGGTATTTACTGAAATAACTAACACTTGTGCGTGCCGGTTCCATGGGGAAAGGTTGGTTCTGTAGGACGGAGTGCTGAGTGGTGTCCTGATGCCAAATAAGACCTGGCGCTTCATGGAAAACTGTGCCAGTGTTGGGACTGAAAGGGTGGGTATTTCTGTTCCTCAAATCAGTAGTAGATCAAAAGCAAGCTCTTTGTTATTTTATTGTGGAATTAGCTGGAACTGTACTAAAAGCAATAGAAATTACACAAGTGAGGAAACTCTTAAAACTACTATAGGGGACACTGGTTTTCTGAAAACTAACAAAAATGGAAAACACAGAAGGGAAAATGTAGTGAATGTGAAAACTGTTTCTAATCTGGCCTTGGAGTCTGTATTTAACATTAATATTTTCAGATAAGTACTGCTGTAAGTGTGCTTAAGACTTAATCCGTGAGTGTTGAGTGTCCTTTGGTGCTCGCCACGCTGTGCTTTCAGTCTTCCCCCGTGGTTCTGGAAAGAAGACAAATGGAGAGGCATGGATGTTGCTGGGGAAAGTTTTGGGGTTCAGGCTGTGGATGCAGTGATCATGTGAAAAACTGATCCCAGCAAAAGTCCTATCTTCATTTATTCCACTGGAGTCTAGCTCTGGTGACTGCCTCTGTCTCTCTGCTCTTGGACTGAGGATACCAAGTCAAAGGCAAGGAGATGAGATGCACTCTGGGCAGCGAATGCCCAGGCATGGGCTCATGAGGAGGAATTTCTGCTCAAATGGAAATAAGGAAGCTCAGTGCTTTTATCAGGGATTCACTGTGAAATTAATTTTCTCATGGCCTAATTTCTTAGTTTCAGCTTGTTTAAAATCCTGCATAGATTAAAGTTGGAGCCATCCACAACCACAGAAAAGAAAAATGGAATTCCAGGAGATATCCATTACAGGATGYTTTAATTTGTATATCTCGTGTGCTGTGTGCCTTTACTGGCTCAAAAAAGGTATTTCTCCTTAGCTGAAAGATGGTCTTTAGCTATCTTCCTCGCTGCGACTTGGAATGTCTCAAAGAGCTGTTGTTTCCACCAGAAAGGCTTGTTTTTGTCTTTGTCTTTTTCCTCCTTTCAGCCAAATGAGCTGTTATCTAGGAGTTTCTATTTACAGGAATGCTTCTGGTGGTGCTTGAGTTGCTTTTACCTTTTAACTGACTAGAGGGCTGCCGAGTTCCTTGGTGGCTTCCAGGGATGACGAGAGGCCGTGTCCGCTGTGGAGCGGCTCTGCTGGTGTCTGGCTCTGCCTGCGYGCGGCCCTGCGGGGAGCAGGGCTCGCATGTGCCCCAGCTCCAACCTGCTCTGTGCCGCAGGTTATGGATGGAAGCATTTCAGTACAGCTGGCAAAAACGGGATCTTCGGCTGAGCTGTTTTGATCCGGTTGCAGCATGGCTGTTGGGTGCTCTTGGTTCAGTAGCCGTTTCAGTCTGGAAACAGCCACTCTCAGCAATTTCTGTGACCCTGGACTTGCTTTGAGGCAAACCGTGTTTCTTTCCTGCAGGTGATGCTCTAAAAAGCAGAGTTAAGTCACTCTTTTCAAAGAAAGTAAGCCTTCCTCTACTGATGAAAACCATGGCTTCAAAAAACAAAAGCTCATTTTAAGTGTTTAAGACACTTAAAAGACACACGCAATTTATTTGCGTCTAGAAATCCTTTATTTCGCAACGGTCTTTTTTCACTAACAGTGAATTGAGAAAAATGATGCAAAAAAGATAACATTAGGTCTTTTAAAATTTTGTACTGTAGATGAAGTGGAGGGCATTTCACAATGTAAATCTGCCTATTTGACTAGGAATTAGAAATCATGTCCATTCACTAGCTGCAGTGAGTTTGAGCTGGTGCCCTCATGTCATGAGCTGGTGCTCATGTCATTAAAATGAGGAAATGAGATTWAAAATAAAAGCAGGTTACTCGGCAGAGTTCTGACTTGGTTTAGACCAAGTGTAAGGTTTAGACAGTGCAAGCGTCTCTGTGTTGATCATGGTATCTTACTGTATTGAGCATAATGATAATTCAGTTTCCAGTTTGCTAGAAGCAAACAAGTAAACTTTTTGGTTACTTTTTAATGCAAGAATAGGGCAGTATCATCTGGAGGGCAGCATTAATTAAGACACCATAATTAAGAGCTGTGTAGTGCTGGTGCAAGGTGCTACAGGATATATGTTGTGTGTGCAATGTTTTCTTTCTCAGCATTAGCTGTTTTTTCTTCAATTTGTGTCTTTTTGCTTGCATTGAATGGATGCTGGCATAGATAGAGAGGTGATGAATCTTGATGCATCTTTTAACATGCTTTGCAAAGCCCTGCATGTTTTCAGAGAGGGCACCAAGTCATCACTCTGGTTTTGGGATCAAGCATTTCCATGGTGCTCAGAGTTGCATGGGTCCTTCATCAAACAAGACAGGGCACTTTGTCCCCTTGACGAGCCTTTTTCATAGCATGTTTACCACTTTATTTAAAACCTTCTTTGATTACATCCTGCCTATCTCATACTCTATTCTATAAAAGTTGATTGCTCTATTTTCTAACCCTACTAAGTATTTTATTCATGAATGTTCATGAACATAGATTTCTTTAAATTTCTTTTAATTTTGATACTCTAGTTTTTTTTCTTCACTTTGACCACTGCTGGAAGCCCTTTTGCCTTGCCTTTCTGCTAGCTTAGGTTCCCCAGCACAGGTGCTGCTGTTGTGTTTTACCGTTTTTGTGCTTTAGGCTTCCTTGCTGCTCTCTGCAATGACTGAAGAGGCTATAAATGTATTATATATCAGAAACAAGGCCCTTAGCTGTCACTACTGGCTGCAGGGTCTTGGATCTGTCGCTGTTCCGCAGTGAAATGGCCACCAGCCACTTGTGTGCCTGAGCCCAAGCTGGAGAGCACCCAGCCGCCGCCTCTGTGTGGGTGAGACCTTCTGTGGCACCGTCTCCCTGGCTGCTCGGTGCTCTCGGTCTGCTCGGATCCCTCGGGCAGCAGCAGCTGGGGAAGCCTCCAGGTGAGCTGTGGAACAGCTGATTACATCCGTGTGTTGCCACTGGGCCTGCAGCTGGGAACTGGTTTCAAAAAAGGGGGAGGAAAAGACCTAGTGAGATTAGTGTTGCTGGTTGCCCAGGCACCTGTAGTGATGCTCTGCACCCCAAGAACCTGTTGCTGGATAACATGTCCATGTAAGGGTGGCCTCCTAATGCTCGGTACTAGCAATTGCCACATCTGCTCACATCTGGATTCCTGGCTCTGCTGCTGAGCCATTTAAAGCAGTTGAATTCCAGGCGTGGTGTTTCTCTGGAGGTGACGTGCTGCCTCGGCAGAGGTGGGATAAGCCAATCAGATGGGCCACTACCTGTGTCCGGGTAATGCAGCACGGTGTTAGGCAGCCGCGTCTCCGGAGCGCCGTACAGGTTAGCGCACACAGCTGGAAAGCAGATTGTTACCCAGGTGGGGTTAGGCTGCCCTTGTTGCTGATGCTCCAGGTAGCTTGTGTGCTTTTTTGGGTCAGGCAATTCATATAAAACAAGTCCCTTTTCAGCAGACGTCTTTATAGCTCTAATTCAAAAAAGCAACAGTTCCAAATTACAGCTGTAATTGCATTCTTGGTCTAAGCAAGATAATGTAAGATACTTTTATATATAGTAAAATAAAGAGGGTACAGTTTCTGCACGTGCAAAGAAGCTATGTTGAGTTCCAAAAGAGAGCTAGGTATTTATAAAAGTGAAAAGTAGTAAAACATGTACAGCCCTAAGGTATATTCATGCACATGTAATATAGGTGCTATAGCACCTATAGGTGCTATATAGGTGTAATATAGGTGTCTATAGCAGCAACGTGTTTACTAATATACTTCCTTGATGGTTTCTTTGGTAAGAAGACTGTAGGTGGTTTTAAAGTCGAATTTGTCATCATGGATATAAGGCTGACATTAGTTGTCACAGAGATTTTTACGCTTTGCTTTTGGCTAGGCAGCTCTGTTGACTCTGGTGAATGTGTGGCTGCTGTTGTCAGCAATCTGAGCCACGTGTTTAGCTCAAAGACCATCCTTTCTTTGAGCAAGCATCCGTATATATTGAGGTATATTTTATAGCTTCAATTTGATTTGCAAAGAGAATTCATACATTTTCCATGTCCTCTCTGAATAATCAACAATGGCTAGTTTTCTCCATTTTATGTTATAACATTATATAAATGCAGAGAAAATGAAGATATAAATGAGCCTGCTCTGTACTCTGCAATCTTTTTTAAACAATTCCAATACGTCTTCATAAAAGAAAATACCTGCTGTTCTTGCATGCAAACTTCAATGAAAATTGAAGAAAATTAAAGATTATATGTAATGAGCAAACATGAATGATGAATGTTTAGTTGTAGTGAGATGTAATTAAATCATATATGAACTGGTTATTCAGAACAGCTGATGGCACATTACTTATTCCAGGTTTTCACTTGCTATTTATTTTCTCACTAAATAAAATGCATGAGTGAATTAAGTTTAATTTAATAAATTTATGATTGTATTGTAGGCTAAACAGGAATAAGTAACCCTGCAAAGTCATTATAATAAATCTTTAAAATATACAAGAAGGAATTCTCATTTTGCGCCGTGCCTCAGCAGCGCGGACAGGAGCTCGTGTCCCCGAGCCGCCCCGTGTGAACGGCGCCCGGGGAAGCTGAGCTTTGCCTGGGCCGTCTATCAGGTGCCGAAGGCCTTGCCAGCCCCGGCGTTAGTGTCTCGCGCGGGCCGCGCTGCTCAGCCCGCCAGGTCCCTTTCCCGGCGCCGTGGCACGGCTGGCGTGCCGTGCTAGCGCCGCAGCAGTGGTGCCTTTGCAGGGCGCGTGTCCCACGGACAGCAGTGGCAGYGGGGCCTGTGGGGCCTGCGCGGCGGCGGGGCCTGCGCGGTGGCAGAGCCTGCGCCATCTATTTGTGGYGGCCGCGGGCAGGCGGTTGCCTGGGAGATGCCTGGTGAAGCCGGGGCTCCGAGCGCCGTGTTCGCCTGGAAAGGCAGTGCCGCGGCGGATCCAGTGACGCTCATTAGACACTTCCTGAGAAAACACCCCGGGGGCCTGGCGAGGGCTCCTGTTTCCACCACCTGTTTCATTGTCGCAGCTGCTCTTCGGCGAACCAGAACAGGAGCTGCTCRTGAGCTCTTGATAAATAAAATATTAGTTCCTGTCTCCAATCAGTGCCTATTAAAAAGCATAAGATAATATGTTTCTTTTCTTGCATCACATAATCCTTCTTTATGTCAGAGATAATTAGCAGCCGTCTAATAAGATTAGCAAAACTGGTGTGATTAGTGAGCTCAACCCTGTGCTTTTCCTTTTCCAGGTAAGTGAATGTGGCACTGAGCATCCTGTCTGCATTATTGTCACTTTCTTTGGCTCTTACTTCCCTGACGATTTATGGAGTGAGAGCAATAGGAGAATACTGACATGCAGGTACTTTGGATGCTCTTGGAGTATATATTCTGAGGAAGATGGTAAGTGGAATCTTTTCCAGCTTCATATAGGCCATGACCTGTGTAGCATTAATTTGCAGCTGACACCCAGCAGCAACCTGTTGTGCTCTTGGTAATCAGCTCTGTGCCGTTGCTGCAAGGAAGGGGAGATGAGAGTTTCTTTGCTGTACTGGTAGCAACAGACTTCTCCCCAAAGTGCAGGGTTTTTGGACATGCTTCTCTCTGAAAGGTATTAGTATTTTCCTTTGGATTTGGACTTTTCAACTTGGAAACCAAATACAACTTGAGATATTCCAGAGAGGGGATTAGACTGTCAAAATAGGAGAGAGGAGTACAGCCAGAAACTGGTGCTGCGTACCCTGCTGCAAGTGGGAAGAATTTGCTTTTGAGTGCATATGTGGAAAATAATACTCTTAGACTGCTCAGAGGCTTTGCAATCAAATTTAATTTGAACAAGATAATTACATTACTTTTTATAAATTGAAAATTAGTCAGATTTTGTAGGCACTTGTGCTTCATCAGATGCATAATCCAGGCAAGAGTTTTCCATGGAATGGAAATAAACCCATGTGAACTGATGTTTAAATGAAAATTAAAAGAATGACTTTGTTCCCTTCAGTGTTAYGGTGTATAGGGTTCCTAGCGAGTTTTTGAGGGTGGGCAAAATATACTTTGTAGCCTAGAGCAGCAGGTGCTAGGAGTGTGACATAGGAATGGCTTTCAGCAGGTCTACTTAAAGATTTATAAACAAGAACAAGGACAGATACTGGAACAGTTTTAAATGCCGTATTTTACATTAAATATCTGTGGAAGCAATAAGATCATGTTGAACAGCTTTAAAAATCTAATGGCCCTTTAGTCTCAGATGTGCTCTCAGATGCTCTGAGGTGTTTTAAATGTGTTTTTAGAGATAAATTACTGCTCCTCCCTCTAGAGAGACTAACTCGCAATTCTTTATTGCGTCTCTCCTTTCGGAGGGCTCCCAAGCCCATCAGCCTGTAACCGGGATGTTTCYTCCGCAGTTGAGCGGCAAGGGCAAGCGACCAGTTTTCCTGGTGTCCTCTGAAGGCTCAGAAACTTCTGTGGTGCTGATCCATTTGTGTCTGGGATATACAAGGAGGTTACATAYATGTATATATATGTATTTTTTTCCTCTAGTAATGTCGTAGCCTTTTCTTCATAATTGCTTGCCTAAGACTGCCATGGCCTCCATCATGATATTGCTCAGCCTTGTTGATCACAATTGAATGTTGCCCATATTTCTACAAATGAAGCTCTGTCCTTTAGATAAGAATTTTGATTAGGAGATGTTGCTGAGATTTGCTGTAAGCCACTAGCAGTTATTTCACTGCAACATGTTTTCTGATTAAACAGTTCATTCTGGGAGAGAGCCAAAATCACTTCCTAGCTTCAGAACATAAAAACACATGATTCTTGGGCTTTCTCCTCGTGAATGAATCTCACTGCTTGCTGGATCATCTTCTGTCATCCTTAACATATGGTAAAATAAGCTGAAAACCTATTTACATCATCTCTTAAAACATTAAAACTACTTGCCACTTTCACAATCCTCATGGAAAATAAAATACGAGGAAAATCAAATATAAATACACTAGTTCATAAAGCAAAAAAACCTACAAGCACTAAATAACTGTGTGTGTTGTCCCCTAATGTCTTTCTGCAGTTCTCAGCAGGTAATTTCTTCTTCCAAAGCCCTTAACTTACACACTGAATTTTTTTGCTGGCAAAAAATGTTTCTGTTTATGTAATATTTCTTCTATATATAAATATATATATATAACAAGTGTTATATATCTTTTGGGATATATAAATCCCAATCTGCAATCACATCTGCACTTGTTGAATTCATGGCTTAATTTACATGACAGGTTATGGTATCTACTATTATGACCACTTATTGGYTAGTGTGCTTTGCAGAGTGTGTGTATGTGTGTGTTTAATATTGCTTGAATGCATGCACAGGAAATTGTCTAAAAGGGTTGTTAATGATTACAGAAATTTAGAGATATTGCCTGCAGTTGACCTTATATGTCTCTTTCTGACCTATATGAAATGACCTCAGCGATTTTTCTGAAGCCTCATTTACTTAATATTTTTGTTGTAGTGAGACAAAGGGAACAGGGAAAAAAAAAAAAAAAGCACGTCTCAGATGTGCTTGGGTCGTGTGTGCAATCTGACACACATGAAGCCATTTGAAACTGCGTTTTGGATGAATATTGGCAGGACTGAGATGAGAGGAAACAAGGCTGGAGTGATATGGAAAGGAAGAACCACAGCTGGAAAAGATGGTGGAGACTGTGGTGAAATCCAAGTTGTTGCGGTGTCTGAAACGCGCCCTGTGCTCCCCGGAGCCTCGCAGCGTGGTCGGCCGCTGGAACAGCGCGTCAACGCGGGCTGTTCTAGCTGCCGACTCGCACGCTGGCAGGGTGAGCGCCTCGCCGCAGCAGCACAGCTAGTGGCGCTCACCACAAGCGAGGGCCTCGTGCACTCCTCATCCTTGTTCTTCCAGAAGGTCCTGCTTGCCCTGGGCTGCCCGTGCTTTGGGCARACGGCCAAGTCAGACCCTTGCCTGGGGTTTTTAACGAGGAGGAGGGCTGGTGGAGGCTCCGTCCCTCTGTACTCGTGCTGCGTGCTGCAGAGGCTCCTGCAACCACCGCGGCTGGTTGGTACCAACAGCAGCGAGCTACATCCTCGC
The DNA here is from genome assembly GCF_003342845.1 of Nothoprocta perdicaria. Classification (NCBI taxonomy): domain Eukaryota; kingdom Metazoa; phylum Chordata; class Aves; order Tinamiformes; family Tinamidae; genus Nothoprocta; species Nothoprocta perdicaria. The sequence goes on along the minus strand of NW_020455555.1, from coordinate 3,848,313 downwards.
TGCTGCTCTTGCTGTGTAGCTTTCTTGCTGTGCAGCGGCTCTCGGTCTGCCTCTCTGGGAGGCCCCAAGAGCTCCGCGCATCCCACGGGCATCTCCCTGGCCTCTCTGCAGCCCCRGCCCTTGCGGCAGCTCCGTAATCGCCAGGCTGCACGGGTTACCTACAGGGCAGGAAAGCTCCAACGATTAATAGGTTATGAACACAGAACAGCAAGCTGGTCTGAACAGCAAGTGCACTGTAATAGGTTAAAAAGATGGCTATATTTTCTTATGTGTTTTATTAGCTACTTCTAGATTAATGCCAAAGATTCTTGGAAATTAACCTTCTGATAACACACGCTGGGTATGTTAACTTGTCAAAAGGAAGAAAACAATCATCTTCGTGGTGGCCCTTCAAAATCTGCTTGTAGCTCTTGCAGTGTATTGAGCTGCCGGGGGCCATRAGATGCTGCCCCTGCCCGACCATAGAAGCTCCGTCCTGCTGGTGGGTGCGGAGGGACAGAGGCAGGGGGGCTCAGGCCCAGCCTTGAGACACCTGCGACTCGGCCTCAGCTTTCGGGGACCTTGGCCTCCCTTCAGCGTGTTCGTTAACACAGTTCTGGTGCTCGCTCTGCCACCCCATCTTCAGTTCTGTGTGTTTTATCTTGATGTAAAACACTGGCCACGTGTGGAGAGTGTGTTTTTAATTTCATTTTAGCCTAACTGCAGGTCACGACTGGTTTTGTTTGTCCTTTTTCTTCTTGGAAGCAGCAGCTTCACATGTAACTTTCATTGTTTCTGACTGAGAAGAACTTAGTTCTATAGCAATGGCAGAGCATTTTATGATGTGTCCAAACGTAAGTACAGAGGTTTTTAAATTGTCATACATTAYCTACGTGTTGGTAGAAACCACTTGTGCAGCTTAACTGCTTTCTATTGATTATACACTGTGATAATCCTGTTTGCAATTCAGTGGAGAAGGCGTATCCATGCAGACATCTTATTTTTAGTATTTCTTCGTGTGTGTGTGTGTGTGTGTATGTGTGTGTTACCTCAATAAATAGAAGTTTTAGCTCTGTTTAGCTGGTAAGATGCAAGAAGTTCAAGTTACTGTAAGGTGTTGCTTGCCTGACATCATTTCTTCATTGTTACTAGAAGGTGAATGTGCTGTGGCGATCAATATTGGTGCTGAACATTGAATAACGTCCTTTACTGACCCTCTGACCACAAGTAAGTCCTCTGTAGGTGGCTGCTGAAAAACGTGCTTATTTATGGCTATTATACTGGACTAATAGAATGAAACTGTAGGTCAGATATAGATTGCATATCTCAGAATGAGAAGTCCTAGCTTGTTTAGGTTAATGTTGTGATGATGTTTTTGCTACTAAAGTTATCATGGACGTGATGTGCAGTCAAGTTTGGAGGGGCTTAGTATAGAAAAAAGACATATATGGCTAGCAGGAATGTCATGAGGTGTAACTGCAATGGGTGTGAAGATAACCCKTGCTGCCAAAGAAAAGGTAGATCAGCCTGCAGTAAAGATCTGTTTTCATGTATACTGAAGCTTAAATCCTGGAGATGAAGAATGTTGAGCTTTCAAGGGTGCTGAGAAAATGGATCTTTTGCTTTACCAGCAAAATTCAAATGTTTATTTAGCCATATGCTGTACCTCCTAGTCTTAAAGGACTTGGGTCTCTTTTGTAGGGTCCAGCGCACTCTAATCACTTGGGTGAAGTTGCTTAAATTTTTTGATTCTGACCTTGCAAACGTGGGAGAAAATTCTTCCCTGAATTCACATCAGTACAGGTCTGTTTGCAGTGCTTACAGGATTAAAGCCTGAAGCAGACGTACGCAGAACCCAAATCTGATCTCTGATTTTGTTGCCCGTGGGAATGCTTTTGTACCTGAGTTTCTGATGTGTTCTGTGTAGCTGAGTACCACGTGTTCATGTGTTCTGGGCTGCTTTGGGCCAGTGTTAGGAGCTCCGTTACCTGAATCATTACACTGATTTTACTTGGTTCCCTTGACAGCATTTACTGCAAGTTTTATTGTTGCTCTTTGCTTTAAGGGAGCAGGAGGAGGTTTAGGGGATAATCAGTCTTTGGAAATCTAACTCTGTAGTCAGTGGACCTGGGGTAACTTCACAGCAGTTGAGTCTGGCGCAGGATTTTGCTCTTCCCCTTAATACTGCGTGAAAATCTAACCTGTTTAACTGAACTAGCCATGAGCCTTTCTGTTTGCTCCTGCTCACACAGTTTGGTCTAAAAATAGATCTGTAGATAAAAAGCTTCCTTGTAAGCCAAACTCCTATAATACGCAGTAGATCTCTCTCAAGCACACTGAAAAAGGAAGTTATAGGTCTACTTGAATGCCTCAAAGTGCTAATTTTGTGTATATTTTTAAAATGTTTGTTTCAGAATGTTGCACCAAAACAGAATAAGCCATTTGTTTCCTTGTTTCTGGCATAAATCATTTATGTAGTAGAAGTCGTCTTGACTACATATGATTGAACTGCTCGGAGCCGGCAGAAGGGAAGATGGACAAGCTTGCTTGCTGTGAAACTGCAAAGGTAAAATTCTCTGCAGCCTGCGTTTGGCTTGTTGTAATTTCTCCTCTTTGGGTAGATGGATAGGACATTCACTTCATGACCTTAATGGACATGTGAAATACACAGAGCTTTCTGCTTTTGTTAATCCTTATTTCTAAGGATGATGGTGTGTTGCTTCGTACAGCCTGGCTTTAAGCTATTCTTGTCGGCGCCTCTTGGCAAAAAGTCGGTCTAACAGGACAAGTTAATTGGGTGGGGATGATCCATTCTTAAAATTTGCTAGCTGATCAGAGGCAATGTCCTTTATTTAGCCTATGGAACATAACTCCATGTAATGCCCAGTGGCTTAAAGAAAGCACCTTAATATTGTAGCCAAAAACCTGGAAAATAATTAACAGCACAATGTTTGTCAGGGCATATAAGTATTCTTGGTATGGCATTTTAGTGTTTGATTAGTTTTGAAAGTTAAGCAAATGTGTGACTATTACTTCAGATACAATCAATTAAAACCAACCATTTAAGAATATACATTAAAATCCAGTTAAGATTACTGTTCCCTTTCCACACAGTGTTCTAGACTTGTGAGATGGGGTGAATCATCCTTTGCTGAAGTCAGGGCGTTTTAAAGAAGAGCTTGCTTAGCATTTGGAGTATTCCATGAAAGCAGCTCTTTCTGTACATATCTGATCCATGTTCTGCCTTGATGCAGTTTAGAGCTTTGTGCCTTCAGCCTCTCAGCCTTAGCAGCTTGTGAGCGCTCAAGTCAGAGCTGTGCTGCCGAGAGCCAACTGCGCAACCCTAGTCCCTGCCTGGCAAGGCTTGGCTAACAGCAGGCTCTCTTGGCAGCTCGGGGGCTCCTCTTGATTTATAAAACTTCAGCCTTTCTCCTTGGTCTTACTGCTATGTGTATTTTTGAGCCCTGAGGTATTTAATATCTTCTTTTGGACTAGAATTGCAATTTCTCTGGTTCTAAAAATAAACAAAATGAAGACTTTTATGCTTCTCCTTACTTCCTAACATAAGCTTGTTGTGACGAGTTCTCTGGGTAATTGCTGTGCTCTATTTCTAAACTCATTAAATTCTCTGCAGACTGTCCTATAAATATGACTGCTTGTGTGCAGTGTTTAAAACTAGTTTTCCTTAATTTTATTAATATGAGTCCAGTGCAACAAGCTTCCCAGAAAAAACATCTAAAAAAAAATCAGCAGAGATCTATAAATCTGAATAATGTAATTATAGAGTGATTCTTCAGTGGTGAGTGGAAGCAAAGAGCAAACTGCTAAATCATGAGCGTGCCATTTTCTTTGTGGTGCTTCTTGGGAAATGGARCCATCATAACAACTTGGGCTGGAGCTCTCCTTTGCTGTATGCCCTGATTGCAAACTCTAAATAATGGGGGCTTCACCCACCACCGAGGTGCAGCCACGGGTGTTAGGTGCGTAGCATTGAACACACTAGTCTCAAACAGGAAGGGAAGAATATTATACTCAAATGAAGATAGTGTGTGCCTATGTAAGTAGGTTGAACTTTCCCAGCATGGATTTATCTGGGTTACTGAGGCTGGCATCCAGATGTCAGGGGATCTGTCCCCATGGTAAGCGGTCAGGACCTTGCTTTGTATTTCATTTACAGGTACAGTAGGATAGTTAAGCTAATGTCGTGCTGGAGAATTGCTTTGGCACTAACTTATTCCATTTTCTTGAGCACCTTAGAGTTCCTCAGAGCCCTTTTAAAACACCAAGCCTATGTGACCCTGTTCATACCGCCCGATTCACAGCTCGCAGCGATATGGTTTAGGTGTGTTTGGCTGACCATTATTTATGGGTTTCAAATATTCCTTTGATTCTAAACTTCCAGACATTTTTTCCTCATGCAGACCATCTTTCTAGATGATGGTGGTCATTTAGCTTCCTTGAACAAACATGATTCAAAAATTAWTTTTCAAGATAGAAAGCCTAGTCTCCATATGAGTGTATGTTCTTGGAAAAAGAGGTCATTCTCCTTGCCATTAGCATATAATCATAGAATCCTTAAGGTTGGAAGAGACCTTTAGGGATCATCTAGTCCAACCTCCCTGCACATGCAGGGTCACCTAGAGCATGTGGCACAGGGTTGTGTCCAAGCGCAATCAATGACTCATTCCTGCTTAGCATTTTGATTTTACTGGGGCTATTGCATTAGCAGCTTCTGACAAATAAAGCTTGACAAGCAGTGAACCCAGATGTGTAGCAGTGAGTCACATTTGAAACACCTGGAATACCCAACGTGTCTGAAACACCATCAGGTAACTGCACTCTTGGAAACACTGATTTAAAGCAACCTCTGTGCTTATGTTTTTGATGACCAGTATTCCATTACTACCGAACTATAGTCTTCTGAAGTAATATTTTCAAGGTCATAATGTTGGCTAAACCACTTTGCAGGTGAGACAAAAATGAAACAGATCTTAGGGAATTTATTTGCTCTSCACCTGAGGAGTAAAGTGTCTGCTGAATATCTGTTCATCTGGATAAGATGTCTGCTGGCACGGAGTGTCTGCTCGGGATCTGCCAATAACTATAGGAGAGCGGCAAAGCATCCAGAGACTTGCTTCAGGGTTGTGGTAAGGTGTGTGTGCAGAAGGAGTCCGGTCTTTGGTGCTGTCTGCTTGTCAGTGATGGCTTCAGGAGAAGGACAAGTCTGTAGGAGTGTCTGCCTGTTGGGGGAAGTGTACAGAAAAAGTATCCACCAGGAAAAGTATCTGTATTTAACGCTTATGAAGCTGTCCTGTTGCATCAAAAACCTTGAAGTGCTATCGGGTGGTGTAAAAAGACTATTGAACACAACAATTTTAACAAACCAGAATTTCAAATTAAAGGGAAATTGGTTATCTATTCTAGAAATAGAACCCCCCCCTGCTCCTACAGTAGGGTCCAAACACATCAACACTGTTAGTGGAACTTGATAGGATGTTTTTGTGCTGTCTCTGTATTTTCATTTATTGGTTGACTGCATTAGTTTAACATGAGCTGACATGAATTCAGAAGTGGAAAAAAAAATTATTGACATTTATGTTGGAGTTTAGAGAAAGAGATCACATTCCAATATATCCATGTTATTATCAGAGTGATTTAAAAACCTCACTGTGAAACAAATTATACCATTGAGCCCTTGGCAGTCGGAACCCACTTGTGCAGGGTTGTTTGGATGAAACGGGCAGCAGGTGCTAATGGAAGGTATCAAAGTCTGACCACTAAGAGCCAGATCCTAGCTAATTGCTTGTCTCATCCCTTAGAGAACTGTACCCAAAAAGAATAATAGTATTTGTCCCATCGTTGGTTTGCTTTAGATGTCCTTTGTCAAATCTCAGTAGTGTAGCGCCATCAGTACTTAATAAATGCCGTTACTCATTTTACATAAAATGCCTTTTTTAAAAACAAAACCGTGTGGCATCAATGCAAAGAGAGGATTAGCTGCCCAGAGCTGCGCTCCACTGCCTCGTCAGTGAGCTGCCTCTCCTTGGCCTCACGTGCCCTTCCAGTATGGACCAAAGAGAGCAGCACACAGGTCAGCACAAGAAACCTTTTGCTCTGCCTTCTGCAAGGGGTCCAACACARACTTCACCATCTTCCCCCCCTGGGGTTTTTCTCTGAGTCACAATCTTGTTACCTTGGTTTAGCAAAGGGTGCCAGAGGGGGAGATGGCACTGCTGCCATGCACCTTCATGAAAGTTCTCCCCGAGACTTCTCCTCCTGCCACTGCTTTTTGCATCTCCTTGAATATCTCTTGGTTCAGTTAGGCTCTAACTAGAGTCACAACTTCCAGTGGTAAGGAATAAACAGGGGAAATGAGAGAAGAGCGTACGTTGGCTTGCTCTGATCCTCATCAAGGAGTTGTTACATCAACTTCAAGAAAAAAAGACTTTTCCGTGCCTCTGTTTCAGCCTAGCTGTCTTGAAACTGGCCATAATGTTTATTTCTTGTATGGTAGGCTTAATTAACTGATAAAGGCAACAAAATATTTTGTCAAGTTGGAGATAAAGACATTGTATAAATGCATGGTATTGAAATATTAAAATGTAATATAGTATGTTAAATGCAATATAAGGTTATATTAACTTTTTTTGTCTAAATGAAGCCTTAAAGGATTTGTTGTTCCTGTTGAACTAATGTGCTTTTATTGGGTTTTGAGAAGTCCCACTTTTCAGTCAGTTTCTGCTATCTGAGAGCTTTAAATTGCCTTTTCATGTTAGTACTTTTCCCTCGTGCCTTCTCTAGCAGGAGGGAATATGCTTCCTGAATATCACAAGTCAACCTGTCCACTATTGGGAAGGAGCACTCCCCAATGAGCACTATGTTTTTCCAGCGTAATGAGGAGAATACATATCTTCATTTCATTAATTGCCTAGCCTATTCCTTCTGCCTGTCTGTTTAGGGGCTAAAACCGCTGTTCTGTGCTCAACCTAAGCAGCTGGCAGCAAGAAAGGCCTTGCCAGGCCAGCACAWTTGGTGTGTTGGGTTTGGTTTGGCCTTTCCTTCAGCTTTGTGTATGCACTGAGTAAATAACTAGTGCGTGGTGCTTGTGTTCCTGCTCCGCTCTGCGGCGCTCCCGGCAGGGGCGCCAACCGTGCGCCACGGAATCACCCGGCATGAGGGCTCCCACAAGAAGGAACCGCTTGGTTAAGATTTGTAGAGCAACGTGCTTTAAAAAACRGGTAGCTCTATTCAACTTTTAATTAATCCTCTTTATGTCTATTGATAGAATTACTTTTTGTTCATAATCTTTTCTTAAATAAGTGAAGTGTTAATCGATATACGTAATACTTCAGGGAAAAAAACAGCGGTGGCTGTGGGGGAGAAGTCATGSAAGGCAAAATCAATTGTGTGTGATGGGACATCCTCAGGCATCCGGGAGGTGTTTGCRGAGCGTGAAACTGGGCTTTGGTAAACTGGGCTGTAATGAGAGGGACGAAGGCAGCTGTTGGGCCGTGTGAGAAATGGTTGCGAGTGCTGTTCCTTATGTCGGCGTGATCCTGAGACTGGACCTTGCTAGGCAGCACCTACAGGGTCAGGGCTTCCCGCTGTTCTCTGCTGGGTGGGAATGCGCACGTAGCGCAAGTGCGGTARCCATGTTGCCATGCGGGCCGCTCCGCACTGGCTGCATGCACGACTTGGCACCACGTGTGAGTGCACCTAGGTCTGGATTTAAACTTTATTGAATGTATTGATTTTTCTTTAAAAAGCTTTGTCTGCCACTAGGAGCTGTTTTATCAAAACATAAATAAACGTAGCTTGAGAGTACCTCACTGTCAGTTTTTTGATGGGCAAATTAGGATTGTGTGACAATTGGTGCAGGTTGGATGGGTTTCTCTTCTAACACTGATTACTAGAAATTACAATGTAAGTAGTTACCACTAAAACACATTTTGTTCAGCATATCTATTTGTTTTATTCAATGTATATGCAAATTTTCTGTTGTAATGTTCACTGTGTTCTTCACAGCTGACTTTTCTTGAGTAGGTCTAGTAAAGCAATATATTTTTGAGTATTAACATTGTAAGAAGAACTCAGATCCTTTTATAARCAAATGAATCTTAGAAAGCAAAATTTTCCAAGGGTGTTAGCAAATCTGTGGAGCAGCTTTGCCAAACAGCCGCCACTCCTCCCTTCGTGGGGATGGCGACGTTCTGTGAGACAGCCTGGCCGAAGGTGCCAGCCTCCACCTTGGGACAGCCTCCCGGCCTCYGCCTTGGGAAGCTCACCCGCTGCTCAATGCCCGTGAGCTCCCTGAACCAGCTTGCTTTTTGTTTCCTCCAAATCCCCTGCTATCAATTGCTCAGCCTGGTGTAGATAAGGTATGAAAGTTGGTTTTTCGTTCCCGATCATAGCCCTTCCAGAGCAGGGTTTGCTCTGCTTCTGTGTCGCAGCTCTCGGCTAATCTAGGCATGGGATGTGTGATTAGGAACCCTTTGAAGCTGTATTGTTTGGATTTAAATTAGCACATCTTTCACATAACTCCAAGTCCTCCAGCTGCATGGTACTACCCTGTTAAATATACTCTGTTGTTTAGTGTCCTAGAGCCTAAAGCAGCTCTGAGAGGGCCGTATTCACCTGCATTAGCACCGGAGGTACAGAGTCCTCCTGCAACTGGGAGCAGCGAGACTGCCCTCGCCGCAGGCAGAGCAGCCCGTGCYGTGCTGGCCTCTGAAGGAGGGAGTGTGTCAGGACCAGGCTGGGTTTTGCAGGATATCTTCATGAAATTTAGGGAGGGGCGAGAGAGTATTGCCCCGAAACAAAGCCAGATCCTCAGCCACATGCGCAGCTAAGCCTGAGCTGAACCCCGCGCTTATCTGCCTGAGGAGCTGGCAGCTCACTGGGCGGGCTTGAGGTGTCCTGCCAGTGACCGCAGCCTAAGGGGCTCCCTTCAGAGCACGTGCTGGGACGTGTCCATTCCTGTGGGGCGCCTGCGCTACTAAYGGCCTAAATAAAGCAGCATTTGTTAACAGAAGAAGTATGTTGACGGATACCTTCACACTGTTTTTATAATCTGAATACGAAACGCTCTGTGTTACCACTTGGTGAATTGTCAGTTATAGCTTTTGCAGTAAATAAGCATCAAATGAATGTGAAATGGAACAGTCCTACCCTGAGCACAGCAATTGTGTTCAAAGCTCTTYCGCAAGCGTTAGATTCTGCTTTTGAGACAGATTTGCAATTAATGTGGGCTTTTAGGGTTAACTGAAAATTGTTTTTCAGGTTAAATACAGAAAAAGAGAGAAACCTTTCTTTAAATATCTAGAATCCCCGTATGTCAAAGGATATTCAGACAGCAGAAAATAAATGTGCAGATGGGGAGGCCTGGAAACCATCAAGTACCGTTCCCGCATTTATGCATGTTCCTGACATTGTTGGATGAAAACTGCCGCTCTTATCTGCCTTGGGTAACCATGGTTACTGTGTGCGACTTCGCTCCAACATGGAATCACAGGCAAGTGCCGGAGAGCGGCCTCGCCTCAGCTCGCACCATATGTATTTGGGTGATAAGGATTATAGTGAATGACTGTGGTTATCAGCGTGGCACATTTGCCTTTCTAAAAATAGGCCGAGATTCACATCTTCATGTCTCCATTAGTGTTATGGAGGGGAAACGATGCTCTATTTCCCTGAGTCCTGTTACATGAGATTTAGGCCATCTCCTCTGGTGTTAAATATGTGCATGTACATTCTGCTACCTGAGCCAGCATTAAATCTATTTTTTATTTTATTTTTTAACTTAATAGGCAATACAAACTTGAATATATTGCATTTATAGTTAAGTTGTGATGCTTCAGTATCACATCCTTGGCAATCAGATTCTTATTTCCTCAAGAATTATGTACACGTTAAATTAATAATATGCTTTCCTGCCTCATCTGGTGCCTTTCATTTAGATTTTCAGCTTCCTCGTGAACTTTGGAAGCAGAGATGAACCACGAATTCCCAACTACTGAAATCTCTGCAATGCTGGGAGGGTTTGTGGAGAAGCAGCTAACTTATGTATGGAGCTGAGATAAAGGGTGWTTCCGCATAAATAACCGTATCCCTAACAAATGAGTGAGCCGGACTCCAGGTGCGGTGGCTGTGGGTGCTGCCCACAGAGGTGTCCAAGCACCCTCAGCCCTCCCATCGCTGCTGTGAGCAGCTGTGGCCGGTGGGTGCCCSTGCCTGCTGAGGTTGTGCTCCATGACATGTAAGCCTTCCCAAGGGAACGGGCCCCGGAGTGCCCACTGGCCTGGCCTGGAACTAGGTGGTCTCTAGAGGTCCCTCCCAGCCTTAACTATTCTGTGATTCTGTGGAGCATAATCGTTTGGATGATGGGTGCATGTAATCAAATCTCTGTTAACATTGCTTTTGATGTGATTTGAAAACATTTGGATCTTGCATTTGTTGTCACATTGGGGGAATTTGTTAAAGATGGAAGAAAGGATTTAATTGGCATGTGAAGGAATAAATAGGCTCTAAACGTTTTACCTTTTCTGTAACAATCTATTTCTGCTGGAGCACCGCACATGCTCCTTTTAGATTGTGATTTGGCTCCTGGAAAAGGTTTGTGAAATAAAAAGATCGGCTTTGTGAAACAAAGCAATGAAACTAATGCTGGCAGCATTTTGTAACTCCTTCCCTGGCAGCTGAATAAGGAACAAACCCCACAATCTATGAAATTCTGCTGGATTGGAGAAGAGAAATAAGAATAAGCAGGACTAGTTCATTTGTGTGGAAGTTGATGTATCTCTGGTAGCATCTAGATCCAGAAGCAGTGGGCTGGGAAGGACTGTACAAAGTTCAAGCTTTCTGCAAATATCTTAACATCAGAAAAAGGAGAATATTAGACAAATCATGGAAAAATGTGCACTTGTATGAGGTCTTTTGAATTGCTGTAATCCACAGCTTTGAGAAATGGAGCACTGATTGCCTTTTGAAAGATAAACAAATTAATGGAGAATTGTGACAAGGTTGGAAATGCAGGGGCATGATGTGGGTGAGCGCACAGGGCTGCAGTGACTTCCTCGGTGGGGAGCAGGGCAAGGAGGTAGCGTCTGTGTCTGAAAATCAAGTAGGGCTGCTGTCGAATAAGAGGAGAAAGCAGGYGAGCTGGGAGCCGTCGCTAGTGCCTGCCGGTGCGCGGCCGTGCCGCGCGTCCCCAGCTGCGCTGTGACTCACGGGGCTGCTGGCGGCATCGCCAGCCCCTCGCACTGAGACCGCCGCAAGCCGGGCGGCRAGGCAGAGAGATGGGCCGGCAGCTCTCGACGAGGGCTCCCAGAGTGTTCACAGGGACCGGCTGCACAAATAGGAAGGTGGCAGCGTGGCGGTGGCAGCTGGCCACAAGCTGTGGAGCGATGGTGCTTCCCCGTTAAGGCTGTGTGAGGAGCCTCGTGAAGGCCTCCCGGAGCAGAGCGGCTGCCGGTGCTCGGCCCTGCGGCGGCTCCCRCGGTCGCTGCTGGGAGCAGGTGGCTCCACAGGGATGCGGGGCCGCAGCGCCGGCCCCAGCGCGACCACGAGCCGGTGCAGCTGAGGCGGTGCCAGCCCCACAGAGGAAGCTGCCGAAGATGGCTCCCTGGGGAAGCTGGTGCCCTGCTCCGCCTCACGCGGAGCCGCATCGCCCTCGCTTCCGAACACGCTGCAAGGCGCCTGCATTGAACACATAATCCGTGTTGGTTTTGGACAACCTTTGAGCTTAATCCAAAATGACTGCTTGTTGTTTTGGAATACAGAAATGCCTCAGAGAGCTCATGTTTCAAACTCACACAGAGAGGTCTCAGTATCTTTTAGTTTTTAACTTCCAGGTTTTGTGTGTATCATAATGCTCTAAGATCATGAAATAGCATATTAAATCTGTAAGCAGGTTAATACTCATGATTAATTTTGCAAACTCAAATATGGCAAAATAGATACTAGCTCAGAAAGGGAGGGACATTGGTCCATATGTGGGTTGACTAATATCTAGCATCTTGGAAGATGTGTGCTTGTTGCCAAGTGCCTGGTAAGGAAGGATTATATCCAGAAAGGAAGAATCTCTTCCCGGATGCTGCACTATTCCTTGTCTCCTGTTCAAAGACAGACCACCCATCTCACCTCCTTTCCTTTGCTAGAAACTTGTTTTTTCTTTTGGAAGATTCTCCTGCATCATTTATGATACTGCATTTTTATTTTTCTATGTGTGTTCCATAAATTCCAGGTCTTTGGAAAGGCCTTTTTTCTTACTTTCTGCTTTGAATGGAATAATCTCCTCAGCTGCTCCTCAGGGTGGTTCAGCCCCACCTTGCTTTCTCTGTGCAGTGCAACAGCCTYGGGCCTCCCTCTTGTACTCTCTTCTAGAAGCAGCTCCCTTGGCTGYTCTTTTTTTCTTCTTTGCTGCATTTGCCTTTCTTCTTGGTCGTGTTCTTCATCAGACTTTTCCCAGATGCCCAGTGCTCTACATCAGGATTGTTTTCACAAATGCCATCACGTGCCTTCTGGCTCTCATGCCTTGTTTGCCCTCTGCTCCTTCCTTTTATCTAGGGCTTTTGAGCTCTCACTTATGAYGCGTAGACCTTGTCTTCCTCAGTGATTGAACTGAAAATGTGAAGGGTGTGTTTTAGGAGCTGACAAGTTTGTTTTTTCCTCTTTTAAAATGACTCAGCGGGCTTGGAAACTTTGGACCAGTTTTTTATTAAAGAGCATGTAGAAATAAAATAGGAAAAATGTTTTCATCTGTTACCTTGTTGAGATGCGAGAACTGGCAAGAAACTTGTTAGGATCTGCATGTGGAGAGGGGAAGAAATCAAAGATTTACAGGTTGTCCTAATGGAGTAATTTTTGCATTTAAAACTAACCAGCTCACTTTGAGCTTCCCTGTAGAGATGCGGGGACCTCATGAAATCGTCTCTTGCTTCCCTCTGGTCCAGGCTAGTAGGTTTAATGGCTGTGCAGGAAGCAGGCTGCATTGCAAGGGGCCTGTGTCTGGGAGGGCTGTGAGYGGAGCTGGGACACCAGGCATCACAAGGAGAAAAGAGATTTCTCTTGTCCTAACTATAGTATTTTTGTCTATAAAGAGAGGTTCACGGAGTAAACCAAGTTACAGTTGATGGTTAAAAAATTCTGGGGTGTTTTGTCTGTTGAAGCCTGCTTGGTAATGGACTTAGAGCAGCTCCTCTAGGTTTTTATGTAGGATACCGTGGGAGGTACTGTGTTTGACATCTGCCGTGCTAATGTTATGTCTTTCCTCTAGGTTTTCTGAATGACATTGTGCTTATGGAGGAGGGACTGTGAGATCTGCTCTTAAGAATTGCCACTGATAAGCTTGAAGACTTAGTGAGAGGAGAAGAAAGTGTGTAAGCAAGGCTGCCACATCCCCATGGAAAAGGATTAGTCTCTTGTAGCTCGTTGTGGTTCTGCACTGCTTCCCTGCAGCTGTCCAGGAGGTAGATGCTCCATTCTTCCTGTGCCTTCTGACATGAGGAAGCTGGAATGTCACAGCAATTTTAACTAGGTTTGGATACTGCAGAAGAAGGCAGGGCTGTTATCACCCCACCTCTCTTCAGGCACTTATTCATCCCTTCTTTATGTAGTTGCTTGTGGTTGTGAAGTACTGGTCTCTTTTTTTCTTCTTTCTTTTTAACTGCCTAAGTGACAGCTTCATTTCAGGTTGCTGCACTCAGTTGTAGATTGACACAGTTGTGCAATATGTGGCACCCAAAATTTCTCTCATGGCTTCAGACAGCTTGTTAGAGCTGATTCCCACTAGGATTGCTGTGCCTATTCCCAATCAAAGTCAAAGGAAGAGCACCAGTGTGATTCTTTCTGTTRGAAAAATTGCCATGCATGGCTCTCATCAGCATCTCGGGTAGTTAAGTAATACAGTAACACCAAGACCAATACAAATTAGAGTTAATAATGAAAATGGCTGAAGCTCTGAGATGGAATTTAATTATTTTTAGTGTTTTTATCATTATTAGAAAACTACTGCAGCTCTGTTACTATTGAATAAACATCAGCACAGATGCAACATATGTTATCTGTGAGTTAGGGTCCATATATTTACAGCCATGCGATACGTGACTTCCAATATTTATTAGTTTAGTTAATGCCACTTTTGAGTCACTGATATATGATAAATATGCAGTAAAGCACAATGGCTGTAAAATAAGCATGAATGAATTCATTTTTAATATGGATATAGATGAATATAGCAAGCGGAGTAAATTGGGCAAAACACCTCAACTTGCCTTTTCTAAGCAGCAAAAATTGTCAGAGGCAGCTTGGAAAAAGAGAACAACTGAAATGAATTCTGGTATTGGAGTATCATAATGATGCCTTAATTTACTGTACCTGAAAAATGTTCAAAATGTTTTGGTTGCAAAATGTTCCTGTAAAAAAGTACATATTGTCTCTTAAAGCAAAAAACACCAGACCCTGAAGATCAGACTTTTATGGCAATGAGGATTAGGCCAGTTGGAAGAGGAGTATAAGAGAGGAGAGAAAAAGGACTTTGGATTCTGTTCTCCATATAAGTGTTTCTGTCAGGGACAATTTGTACATTGGGACAATGGGGATAACCCATATTTTTTTTATATATATATATAAAAATATATATATTATATATATATATATAAAAAAATTCCTCTTACTGAAAATTTGGAAGAAAATGTTTTCCTATTTACTTTTCTCTTTTCCCCTTTAAAATAGTTCACAGACTGTGTCGATCCAACTGTGCTAGATATTATATATATTATTTCCCTTATTGTTAAAAGTGTAGAAGTCCAAACCATAGAAGACTAATCCCATAAGAACCTRTGCTAGAGAGACATCACCAATTGATCTTGATCATCAGCAGCAGAATGAAACGGCACACTTGGGCTTAAATGAATGACACTGTTGTCTATCTTTTCTGTAGTCACACAGCTGTGAAATGTGCTGACTTTTAGATTGCCGTTTTCCTGTACTTGGTTGTCATCAGACTTTAGGTCTTCTTTTGGGGGATCACAAACATGATACAAAATGGAACATAACATAGAGCTTCTGTGTCATGTTTGTTTTGAAGTGCCAACTGGATGTTGAGATGAGCTGGGCTTTTTTTAAGGCCTCCTGCCCTACTCACTTGTTTCTGAGCTAGAAAAGGAGCAGAGTCTGATCTCTCATCTTGATACCTCAGTTCTTTTTGCTTTGGACCTATGAGGTGCTGTTATCCTGCTAGTGCTAAATTTCTTGTCACTAAGCATTACAATGAACAGCCAGTCAAAATACTGCACAATACATTTTAAATATGGACATTTGCTGTTGTAGGTGCAGAAACTTGCTGAAAATAATATTGAGTAGTCCAGTAAAATTAGTTGTTACACATCATGTAAAATGATGTAGATGCAACATGATTGGAGAAGTCACTAAGAAGATCAAGCTTTTTTTCTTCAAGCAAGTTCAGAGAAGTGATGCTGTGAACAAACATAACTGAGYGCTCAGGACTTGGGGGCAAATGGCCACATGCTTGTTCTAACCAATGCTGCTGTGAGTGTGCTGTTCTGCCTGGAGACTTCTTTTGGCTAACCAGAAATGTCAGTGAAAATGATGTAAACTGACAAGATGCAGCAGAACACGCTGCAGTTTACTGAGGTGATGTTTGGGATAATACAGCTTCCTGCTTCCTTGTGAGCCAAAATGCAGTGGGATAGTCCTGGCTGGGTTAATGGAGATCGGGGAGGTGTTTGTACTCAGCCTTATGAAATGCTGGGTGTCTTTGACTCCTGTGTGGCTTTTTGGCACCATGCTGATGGCTCTCCTTACTTGGTGAGCTCTSTAGTGGGGATTTGTGGGCCCGGATGTCACTAGTTTTGCCTTATCCATACTTTGATAATGTTATTGCCCACTGATAAATGGGTCTTGGTTGGGGAGCAAGTCCCAGGAAATCTCCTCAAGTGAAAGCTTGGTGTTCTCCCGAGTCCTCCAGCTCCCCTCTTTGCCAGAGATTTGCCGCTGTCTTTTCAGAAAGTCATCTTGTTTCAGTGACTCATTATTTCCACCTAACAAACAAATTGCTGTTTGTCTTATAATTTTATGTGCCTTCTATTATTTAAGCTTGCAGCGTGGTTTATGTTTTGTGATGTTTGGAGAGCATCCTTTTCTAAAGTCCACAAGGCCATGAGCTGTTAGCAAGTTATCCCTAGTTCTGTTTGATGGAGCGTGGGCCTCAGGTGAGCATAGTGGAAAACGTGACAGGTTTAGACTGGTAGTGGTTGGGTTCTTGCAGCAGCAGGAAGTTTTTACTCATTTTTTTTAAGTTGTCAGCAAATTTGTGATTCAGAGGCTTCTTTTATACGTTCTAATGTGCTTATTTTCTGTAAGCAGGGAGTGGATGGAAAACCCATCGGATCAGCTCTAGCTCTGCTACCTAAGATGCTAACCTTGTCTGCTGTGCGGGGTAGGTGTGTGGTAAAGGTTGGTCTGCCTGGGTGGGAGAACCTGAAAGGTTAAACCCTGCCAGGGACAGGTGCTCAGGGAGAAGTTTAAATGAACTTTGTTAATGCAGTATTAAATTGCATGAACTCTTTTTTTTAAAGATGTGTTGCAATATAAGCAAATCCAAAGCATTTTTGCGAGTTCTGTCAAAAATGATATGTATGTTTAGTTTGTGCTGCAGCGTTGCTAGGTTATTAAAGCCCTCAATAAACAGATCTTGTTGCTAAAGCACTTCAAAGGCAGCTTGCAGAAAGCCTTTTGCTCTCTATCCGTGAAGTAATAGCTCATAGGAGTGCCAGAAACAGAAGAGAGAGGAAGAAGCGGCATTGTGTGGAGAGAAGAAAGAGAGGCTTCTGAATTAGCTGAAATAGCTTGATAAGAATGCTGTGGCAGTATGAAAAAGAAAAAAAACGAGGGTAATTTAGAAGCTGACACAATCTTCACATGATTAGAAATGAGGAAATAAAATACGGAGAGTGACATTGCATAGAATTACGTATTTGTTTATTAATGAATCAACTTTCTTTAGAGCAACCCATTTTTGCCCCCTTGTGGCAGAAGATGTGAGACCCGATTTTATTTTCTGTTTCTCTCRAACCTCAGGAAGAGGCTGAAATCAATGAGGATGAAAGCTATTCACACATATGCTGACCCATAGGCAGTGAGGCACTTGAACATCATTTGGAATCCGAGTCAGCTGCTTTTATTTGGTATCGACTGTATTGACAGCAGAGGGAGAGGAGTGTCTGCTGCTTTGAGCAGCCGCTCCAGGGCAGCACCGCGTGTCAGCCCAGCCCTGGGGCTCTGCCCCTTGCCAGCACGGGAGGGACACGTGAAATGCCCAAAAACGCCAGGTTTGCCTTTATCCTTCCTCCTCCTGCCTCCCTTTCAGGCAGCCGCGGTGCGCGAGGTGCTGGAGCTCAGTGCAGTCGGGTGCTGTCCCGTGGGGCTGCGCGTGGCCCAGCTGTGAGCAGCCTCTATCTGCCCGTGCTGGCTGCGAGCTACCCAGGGAGGAAGCCCTTGGCTGCCTCCATGGAAAAGCCGGCGTGAGGATCTTTGCTCCAAGAGCAGTGTGTGTGTAGGGAAGCATTAAGGAGCGAACAGGATAGTGGAGACGAGAGCCTTTYCCCAGCGATGCTGGTAGCCAGCCCCTGCCCGGGGGGGCTGCGGAGCCCAGCGGCGTTTCCCACGCCGGGGTTTCGGGCGGCCCTTTGCCCACCACAGCAAAGCGCTTGTGTGGCCCGAGCGGGACAGGACCCTGTGGCCTGGGCCAGAAAACCTGTAACCCCCGGCTCATCCACAGGTAACAGGTGCATGAACGTTGAGAGGAGAAATGTCGTGTACCAGACTGCACCTACACTACAACTAACATTTTTTTTCTCCTGCTTTTTTTTACTGTCTTAGGTACAAAAGTGGGGATGCTATTGGTGAGAATGTTTTTAAGAAAGTGGCCATCCAAAGCTCTAGGAACAGCTGCAAAATGCAGCTTCAGCTGTAGCCTACCTAGACTAAAAATCAATGCAAGATGTGCCCATTTTGTGGGGGTTAATTAGATCTGCCCAGAACACAGGATTTCTCTCCTACAGCCAACGTGGCAGGCTAGGCTYGGGGTACAGAACGGATCAGCAATCTCAGAAGGGAGGAAGCGGAGAGGAAATGCCCTTTTGTGCTCTGGGCGTGTGGAGCTGCGGCTATGGACGCGCAGTCGCCGCTGTGGAGCTGCCTCGCAGGCGGCTTGAAGGAGGGCTGCAGACTTTGAGGGGGACAACAGGCCCGCAAGCGTGACCAGCAAGCAGCGTGCAGCTGGAGTGACTGGAGTCAGTCCCCTGCCCACAGGCAAATACAAAAAAAATAAAGTACCCCTCTGCATCTGAAATGCTTTTAATTGTTTAAGTGTGTGTGACTCACTGTATTGATTAGTAGTTTCTTGCAGTGTCTCACACAACCTGCATAAACTGGTCTTCATCAATGTTCAGAAGCAGAATCTGAATAGTAGTACGTGGTGTTATATTGCCTGAAAGTCAACTTTGGAGTCCCAGCACGGGTATTTGGCATTGCTGAAGCTGACAGGTCTCTAAAACCAAAGAGATGGTCTCTGGTCTGCTGGAAGGCTGGTTGTCAGAGGTCATATAAGTGCTGTCCTTAGGACCTTTGGGTTCAGAGAGCGAGTGAATCAGCATGGATGCTGTTTTCCTGCAACTGCTGCATTGTCTCGTCSTGGCTGTCAGGTTTCTAATTCCCTTGTCAAGCTATTGTTCAGGGAGTTATTTATTTATATTATGCTTTGCTATGTCTGAACATCAGCGAGTCCAGCAGCCGTGAGCCCCAGCAGCTCCGTGCTCTCCTCCTGGCCGGTGAAGCCACCAACGGCAGTCGTCAGCGTGCGGCCTGACGCCCGGGCTCGGGGCACGGCCAGGGCACGGAGCAAGTGCGGGGTGACTTCCCGGTGCCTCAAAAGAGGGGGGCTGTGTGACAGGGGCTGTAGAAATAAGGTAAGAGTAAAATGCAGAAGCCTTTTAGCARTTGAAATCTGACGCTGGCCACAAGCGAGGACGGATAGCATAATTTTAAGAAAATCTTTGCACAATTTTGTTCAATTGTACAGCAACAGTCCTGCTCTGAAATGATGAGTGACTTTAGCTTATCATTGGGTCTCTATAGCTGAAGTTAATAGTCTACAGAAACAGGAAAAATAGTGCTACTGGCTTAGAGATGATAAKATCCTCTAAAATTATTGCAATCCGGTTTTTCAGCCCATCTTTCAGTCTGAATGGGTTTCATTTATTTGCAGTAGATGTGATTTGGCAATYGACTGCCCTGTTACAAATATGATAGGGTAGGGAGAAATGTTTTCCTTCCAGCATCCTTCTGACATGCTTTTTCCTCTGGGGGGRAAAAAGAATGCTGAAGGATAATTTTTTGCAAGGATTCTTATTTTTCCAATATAGTGGTCAGTAAGTTTGAAAACGAAAACTCTTGCATGATCAGGGTGCAGATTTCACTCACATAGGCTGACTAGACCATAAAATAGCCGTAGCTTTAGATAACCACTTTAAAGAGTGCAGTGAATGTTTTTTCAGTATTCCAGCATTCCAGTCTGAATCCTTAGTAGAGCAAAATGGTAAGCTTAAAAATATTTTACTTTGAGCTACCTGTACAGCATGCAAGCCTGCTTAGAAAAGGGTACAAAGTTAGGATTCGTCCATTTTCCAGATTGCCTTATTTCCTTGCCAGCTTCTCCCATTTTAAAGCAATGAACTGTGACACAGGCTGCTTTGCAAACATAGATGGAGGATAGAAATCTGGCCTTTCAATTTTAGCTCCTRGAAGGAAAGGCAAAGCACATGATTGCCTTTGATCGCCCCTTCTGTAGCTTCTTCCTTTCCTCAGATTAGCCCGTGACCTTTCTGTTTGGAAAGGAATGAACCAATTCAGGAGCATCTCCGTGCTGTTTATTAGTTGACCTTAGGTGCCATGCCCTTTTTCTCTTCTTGTTAGCAAGCTCAGGATAAATTTGTGTGTAAACTCTGACTGTTGGGTTTTTGTTGGATGATTAATCTATCAGGAAACCCAGAAACATCTCCTGGTTGCTCTTGGAAGCTTCTGATGCCTTTCTCCAGAGCTAGGGGTGTGAGGTGATGCTTTAGTTTTAATCCTGCTCAATATGAAGTTGAACATATTTGGGTATGTAAATGTGAGGAGATGGTCCTTATGGAGGCCCTGTGGATGGGCATGAGGACGGGCTAGCAGCCCCTTCCCATCAGCTGCAGTTGGGGCTCCAGSAACGTTCTGTGGCCAGGCCGTGGCTGGGGCTTGCAGCAGGGCTTCCCCACCCGCCTCTGTGCAGCCCTTTCTGCTGGATCTCCTGTTCCACCAGCTGCCTTGCATTTGGTATCGAGGTTCATTCATCTTATTTTCCTGTGTTTTGGTTTTTAGCATCACTGTTTGATTGTGATTAGGGTTGCAGGGGTTTAGTAGCAAAACACAGGTGCTGTCTTCTTGTTTGTAATCAATCCTCCCCTTTTACATGAGAGAGGACCCAGAGCCTCCAGAGATTTAAAATCTTTGTCTTCCAGCTGTGTCTGCAGCTCGGATCCTGGTTTGTCAGAGGAGGCGCCTGGAGGGCGGCCGAGCTGCCCCGACTCCTGCACGGAGCTCAGGCCAGTTCCTGCTGCTGCCTGCCCTCCCGCAAATCCCGCTCCGAGGAAAGCCCCGGGCACCAGGTGCTGGCCTCTGCAGGAGAGATTACGTGGCCAACACCTGGGTAACCCCGTGTCTGAGCTCAGCCCTTTTCCTTGTTGCTTGGATAGAAAAGCCTTCATTGCCACACAGCCAGGCTTTGAAGGGAAAAGGCAWGAGAAACTGCTTTTCTGCAGTTTTTGTAGATGAACATGATTCATTTCTGTATTGMTTCTTAACAACTCTTGGCAATATTTGTACTTAACTAACAATGTTTTCCATGTTTCAGTTTACACACTTGCCTCTTTTCTCACCACTTTGCAGGCTGTGCTCTGTGAAATATTGATTATCTTCTATCAATTACTTATCTGCAATATTGATCAGTGTTTTTTATCTCCTCTGCTTTTATAGGAAGAAATGATAAATGAAGATGAACACCACAAATATCATCTTCATGTATTTAAAGCCACTCTGAAATACTTGCCAATTTCTAGAAGTGACTTCCAGACTTTCCCCCGTTCGTTACTTGTTCTCTCTCTCTCTCTCTCTCTCTCTCTCTCTCTCTCTCTCTTTCTCTCTCTCTCTCTCTCTCTCTCTGGGCTTGTGATTAAATCCTGTTTTATAACATTTTTCTTACTTTCTAATAGGTTTTCTGGACTTTAAAACCAGCTATTAGCTGGTTAGCTATTTTTGTAGATCCTCCTTTAACATTTTGGAAATTTCCAGATTAATTTGCAGACCTTGGTTACTATGTCCATAAACCTCTTGAACACATCCAGAATTCAAACAACATGTCAGATAAAGCGCATAATTGGGTACTTTTTACATTGCCAGGTGCCTTTCTTTGTGGCCTTTTCATCAAAAGCCAGTGACCTTTTCACCAAAAAAAAWTTWAAAAARGGAAATTAGATAAACCTACACCTACTGAATATGCACTGTTAACCCAGTGTTTACAGGGTAGTGATGCTTATCACGCAAGCCCAGTGGATTGCTAATTGCCCCTGTGATTAACAGCCTCACTGAAGAATTTTGTATAATAAGTTAACTATTAAATGCTGCTGGAAAATGAAAAGAGTTTGCTAAAATTGACAACTGTAATATTTCTTAAATATGAGTAATTTGCACAAAGCACTGAATGTTCCCACTGCCAGGTATTGGTTTTTACCCATTTGTTGTGTACACTGTGTGTGTTTTTCCTCCTCCAAAGTTGAGTGTCTGATCCGAGCACGCRGAATCTTGCTGGTTTCTGTGCTTTATTCCACGCTACGCTGTGTGTGCTTAACAYGAAGGGGAGGTGAGCTGAGGTTTCCACGCTCTGCCGTGGCAGGGACGGAGCTGCCCGCCGTGGAGGCGCTGCCCTGGCTGCTGCTGCTGAGCAATGGCCGTGGCAGAGACCAGCGAGAAGCACCTGCCCCTCGGGCACGTTCAGCCAGTGTAGGCGCTCTTGGAGCTCCCTGGGCTTGCTAGTTGTATCTACATGTTGGGAATAGCRTGACTATTTCCCCTGGACAAGGTGGGAATATACAGGTAAGGGAAAAAACTTGTGTTTTGCAAGAGATTGTCTTTGTTTGCTCTTGTGGACAGCTTTATGCAGCAATTAGCACAGTTTTTTCCCCACAGTACCAGAGCAATGAGCGAGTGGAGCTGTGAGCTGCGTTCCTGTGGCACGCGCTGCTGTGGGCAAGAGCCCGGGCCGGCTGCAGCCCAGCCTTCGGAAAGCAGAGGTGGGGAGAGGGGTTCTGCAGAGGGCCCCGTGCCCGGGTTTGCCGGTGCCCGTTGGGCTGCACTCCCCCAGGCGGCTCTCGCCGAGGCCCCTTTGCCCACGCGCTGTGCCAGGGCCTCGGCCCCTTTGCCCACGCGCTGCGCCAGGGCCTCGGCCCCTGCGCCCATGCCCTGCGCCAGGGCCTCGGCCTCTCGGGCGCTTTCCGAGCTCCCCCGTCAGCACTGGGAGCTGACGGGGCTGTGAGAGCCACTGCTGTTCGCCCGCACTGTGGCTCACACCCGGCCTCTCCCCTCCACTGCACGGGGGCTGATGTTTCCCTCCACGTTTTCCCATTAGGAAAAACACACAGGGATTCCTGCCTTCCCGGCAGCTGCCTTGGCAGGAACAGGGAGCAGTCTGTAGAGTCAACAGCATCGCATGGGCTCCCATCTAAACCCAGGCAGACTCTCTGCCCGTCTAAAACGTTGTTTTAATGATTTGGGGAGCCTGAATGAAACCAGTTCTTCTGCGTGTGACTTAAATATGAAGTATGTTACCTCAAAAAAAAAAAAAAAAAAAAAAAACAGTGAAAAAGCTAAGTCATATTTTAGCGTTTTAATATTTGTAAATACCTTCTTCAGCTTAAGGAACGGAACAAGGGCCCCCTCTAGTGCTGCACTGCTAGAGGATGAAGGCAGGGTTTGAACTAGTGCATGCCATGAAAGGTGTACAGGCTTCATGTTACAGAGCAGGCAAGCTTTGATGGAAATAGGCTATTAGTTATTTTTTTAAATGTATTGATAAAATTCTTAGAGCATTGCCTTTGCTGTTACGCTTTCCTCACCTGTCACTGGGTGTCAGGCAGTGAATCGCTATTTATGTTGAGCTCGCTCCACTAGAAAGGAGCTGTCACATTGCTTGTCAATGTGTCATGCCATGCTTTTGGTTATTGCAAGGAAGAGCTTGCTGCTTGTTAGGAATATTGTTAATAAAATGCYGCATACTTGAAGGGTGCAATGCGTGTCGGGTGTGCTGTGAGCAGCACGGGCGCTTCCTGCCCATGCCGACGCGCAGCAGGGCCGCGGCTCGCCGGCCCCTCGCCTGCTGCTCCGGGAACCTGCTCCCTGAAACGCTCCTAAGCAATTGGAAACAAGCCAAATGCAATTGCTATCAGGGCTGCAAAGCAAAGGTAGAAAAATGTGTCTTTTGGTGTAGAAGGATAGTTTAAAAAGATACAAGCCAGAAGTGATATAAAACTGTTGCTGCTGGCTAGGCTAAAGCAGCTTGGATTTGGCCGGTGTTCTGCCTTGGGGCTCATTAGCTCGAACCTGGGTCTTAGCAGGGCTCTCCCTCTCATAGTGCCAGAAATGCTCTCGGTTGATGTTGGAAACCTGACTTTTGGAGAGGAAGGGGTTAGATTTGTTTCGTTTGTTTGTGTGTGGGATTTTTTTTGCCTTGGTCAGTGCAGCTTCCTGCAGTCCTCATTGCCGTTGCCCGTTTCTTCTGCCGAGCTTCCCCTGCCCAGCGTGCGATAGAGCTGAAGCTCTCCCAGGTTGCGGAAGATGGCTTGGAGCCGCGGGAGCCGCGAGGCCGAGCACTGTGCTGGCTGGAAACAGTCCTCAGATGACAGCATTGGCCTTGGCTTGCCATCTGCGCCTCCAGTGAAGATTTCCTAATTATTAATAATGCGCCTTGGGAAGCAGGCACTGCTAATCAGCAGGGGAACAGTCTGTTTTTAACAGTGAGATGATGGCTGATGAATTTTTAAAATACCTTGGAACTTTCATATGAAAATTATTTCTCTTGTTTTTTGACTACTAACAATCTTTTCTTTTGGGGTATTTTTATGTTACTGTTAGTTGAACCCATACAGTTAGTTTATCTCTAAGGCAGATATACATGTTTAAGGAAAGGTATCGTCATGGGATGTCTGTAATCAAGCTTTACATTGTATTAGGTTTAGTGCAAGTTTGAAAAGGTCGTCTAAGWGGAAACAGTCAGAAAAAAGCCTCAGTCCTCTACACATCAACTTTGTGTTTTCATCCGTGTCTAAACAGCAGCATCGGCATTCCAGCTACCTGAAAAATGTTAAACCTTCATGTGGACACCTACCTGTGGCTAATGAGTGATTTCCATGCCTCTGAGCTGGTCCCACTGATACCACGTGTTGGGTGTTGGCATGTGGATGAGGCATGTGCAGACCTGTGAACTTCAGAACGTTCCTTGCTGTAGCATCACCAGATCCCGCCTAACGTCAGCTCTGGGGATGAAGCCGGTCGCATGTGGCCCTGCTGAGCGAGTAGTGTTGGGGGTCGGCTCACGCAGCGGCGTGACCGGCAGAGCGAGCGCGGAGCATTGGGGCCGCGCTGGCTGCGGCCGCCCCGGGGGTTGGCAGCGCCCCTGCGCCCGGGCCGTGTCCCTGGACCGCGTCCCTGCGCCCGGGCCGCGTCCCTGCGCCCGGGCCGCGTCCCTGGGCCTCGTCCCTGCGCCCGGGCCGCGTCCCTGCACCTCGTCCCTGCGCCCGGGCCTCGCTCCTGGGCCTCGTCCCTGCGCCCGGGCCGCGTCCCTGCGCCTCGCCCCTGCGCCTGCGCCTCGCTCCTGCGCCTGGGCCTCGCCCCCGCTCTGTGAGCGCCGCACGCGCTCGTTCATCACGGCGATGGAGCTGAGCTCCCGCAGTTCGGCCTTGCCAATGGATGTGGAGTGCTGTTCTTTCCCGCCTGGGGAGGGCTTTGAACCTCATGTTTAAAAATGAGGCTGTTTCCCCGCACACACCTCTTCCAGGAGCCAAGCACCTCAAGGGTATTTAAAAGGAAACCCTCTTCTTCAAAAAAGATCTAGTTGCCTCAGAATTGATTCTTCTACAGATAGCATTATGTCACTGCATTATGAGCAGTTGCGCTGTTTTCCTGCAAATAAAGTAAAAACGAGTAAAGCGGCCTCTGTAATTTGGATCACTCAGGAACACATTCAAAATACAAAGCCTTATTTATGTGTTAGCAATATCTTAAGAAGGGGGCAACGTTTTTGAATAGGTGATGTCAGATAGCTCATTATATGTGCTAATCCTAAGAAAAAAATTTGGTGCTGTGGAAGTGCTGGGGTTCATCCAGCCCAGCTGGGTCTTGCTGCCCGATGCCAGAGGCGAGTCCAGCCCCGAGAGCAGTACAGGGTGAGTCTGGAGCGGGCAAAAATTCATCGCTGTTGAGAGAAGAGGGCTTGGCCAGTTTTTAAGAAAATGGTCTGAATGTTTGGCCTTTGTTCTGCCTCTGTTGATTAACCAGCCTCTGGGCCTGCCGTGCTAAGGGTCAGACTCAGTGCAATCGATAGGGGAAGGGTAAACTGCCCTTCTGTGGCAAGGCGCTCCATGCAGCTGGAGCACCGGCTGCCTCCAGCCAGGGCAGAGGCTGGAATTTCCTTGGGCACTGCTGTCATCCCGGTGATAGGGACCTTGGCCCTCCTGGGACCTGGCAGAGCCAACCGGAGAGTGGCTGTGCTGAAGCAGGGCAGACCTAAAGGGTTTGGGCAAGGGCCCTCCCCTTYGCTGGCATCGCTGCTGTGAAATCTTTGGATTCCAATGGTGATTAATTGCTGACGTGGAGAGAATGGACACGTCTTCTTTAACCCCGGGCCTTTATAGATCTCCCTTGTCTGGGCTGCCTGTTCTGCACGTGCATGGGAGCTAGCACAGTTACTGCCACTGGTGTTCTCCTGTTTTTCATCGCACTATTCCCTGCTCTCAGGTAAAGCTGTGTGCTTTGGCATGGTGTGTGTGCTGCAAAGTCATCTTGAGGAAAACGCATGCAGCCTAAGTCAGGCTCAGCAAGACAAACCCTGCGGTTACCAAAATGGGGTAGTGTGTATCCAGGATTGTGTTTGTGCCTCTTGGCACAAGCTTCCATGGTGCTCCACTATGTTACGTGTATCCTGTGCCAGCCTCTCACAAACTGGGTTGTATGTGCTGGGGAAATGATGGAAAACCTCTCCGGTCGTTCTCATATGGACAGGGTCAGGGCATTTGTTTGGACAGAGATGCTTTTGCCACCAAATGGACAAAAGCGTGGGAAATACTATGTATTTTAGGCACTACCAAATAATAAATCCCAAGTTAGATGAGAGTTGAATGGAGGGTATTACAAGTAACAGAATTCTTTATGCTGGTAGCTTTTAAATAATCTTGAAGAAACGCAACTGTTTTTTGGCATGTTCATRTTCTTAAATATTCTCTCTACATGCAGATCCTGACACTGATTTCTGATTTAACATTCAGTAAAAATAAGTTACTAAGTTCACTATTAAGAGGAAAAGTGGAAGGCAACCAGGCGGTGACCTAAAAATGCAGTGCGGGTCAGTGTGCTCTCTAGGCCGGCTTCCTTGCGCTGAGGTGGGTTTCAGCATGGTGTCGCTCCCCGCGGGTCGGAAGCCGTTACCTKATTCTGGATGCAAGCAAGGAAGGTGCAGAACGAGACGCCAGCGTGTAGATTTGACTGTTTTGCAAAGGCATCGGTTTCACCCAGAATAATTAGTAGCAGAAATGAAAGGGTCTTGGTGGGTCGTATGTCTAAGGGAGAAGGTTAGACTGGCTAGGTTGATATTTCACTAGTAGACACTTGAACATGAGGAAGAGATGGGCTGTGAGGAAGATGAAGGAGGAGGAAATCCTCTCTCCGGCTGCATTCTGCCTTAATTTATTGCTTTTCCTAGCCAGGCCACAAGATGGTAGCACTCCAGAATCCTATCTGTTCTCTGTATGGATTTTCTAAGCCTCATTCCAACGCGGGTGCCTCAACAGACACAAGGTTGTGAGGTTGGCTAGCTTAAAGAATGCCCTTTGAAAGCTGATACACTGAAATTAGCCAGGGAACTCCTGTTTCTGCTGGCATGCAGTCAAATACCTGATGTCTCCTTAAAAGGCTCAGTGCCTTTTGGAGACAGGTCTCTAGTTTTTGCTTATGAAAGAAGTATGTACAAAAAAGCTTTAACTCTTGGCACATGATGGCAGTCTGTATGTCCTTAAGTTGCACTTTTTCCAATATTGCACACTGTATGCAATGCAGAACTTTATTAATTGTGTATTTATATCGGCAATGCCATTTTTACTTGAATTTTTTGGGGGGAGGAGGCAAATGTGCATCAAAAATAGTTAACTTTTGAGATATTTCTACAAGTTCCTGAAATCTCTCTGGACATGAAGAACATCACAGGAAGTTGTAGCAGCAATTTCTGCTGATTAGTGTTTCCACTCGTCAGATACTTATTGCTTCATATTTACAGTTTACTTTCCAGAAGGCACTGTTCCTGGACAGGTAAAATGTAATGAAATCCTCTTCTTTCTCCCTTTCTTCCAACCTTCTGCTCCTGTGCTGCCTTTGTCTAGTTTTGGCTGCTCCATACAGCCCCTGGCTCCAGTAGGGTCAATGAGCAATCAGTGAGGGTCACTGTCATAATCATTAGGGTTATGATTGCTCCCCCTCCATGATTTTTAGTTACTGCACGTGTTGGTGCTAAACTTGCTCCAGTGTCACCTAGTTTACCCCCTTTCAGTGCATGCCTCCTGCCACATGTGCRTGTTAGCACGTGTCCCTGACTGACGGATATGCCGAAGGCGCAGTGATTCTGTGGGACTGTTGGGTCATTTCAAGCCGTTAAAGCCCTTGGGCTGGAGCTGCTGCAGATGTGGGGGTCAGAGTAGCTGTGGTGATGCCCGGGCCTGGGGAGATGGTGGTCGGGATGTGGTGATTGCCCCTGTTAGGACAAGGCTCTATCTAGACCTACCAGCACACTCTTTGCTTAAAGAAAACCAATGTGTTAATGGGGAGCAAGTGCAACAGGAAAACCAAGTAATAAAAACCAGCCTGTGTCCTTCAGAACATGAGGAGAGTAGATGTGAACCTGGGGAGTTGTTGAGTACTAGGTGGGGGTGTGAGTTTTTGCAAGTTTTTTCCCTCTTTTTTTTTTTTTTTTTCCTTCAGTGTATGAGATGTTTTTTGCTTTGACAAATCTATTAACCCACCAGTTTGGCTGTAGAATTTGCCTGCCAAATCTAGTTTTAAAGCAAAATCAGATATTGAACAACTGAGGCATAAGATAGCCTGTAATGAGAATAGCAACAGACACTTAACTCTCGCTATTCCAGCAAAAGTCAAAATAATGTGAGCCATCAAAGTGAAAAGTCACTGTTGATTAAAGGTATCTTGAAATTTATAGTGATAGAAGGTAGTTGGTATGAAGCATAACCTTATACCTTTCTGTCTCTTTGCATTTTGTATAGTAAAAAGTTTTTTCTTTTTAATTTGGTTCTTTCGCAAATGATTCTGAATTCCTTATTTATTATATTAATTTGAAGTACCAAGTAGAAGCACTTTGTTAATGTAGCTCTTCCATAAGTATATCCTTAGGGCAAATTATGACATGCTCAACTCCCCTTACATTTTCCTCTGTCATCTCAAATGGCCCTGGCTTCTCTGCCTATACGTTTTTTCTGATGTGACACAAGCTCTTGCTGTTGCAATATAAACCGTGTGCCCTAAAGACACAGCGATACCAAAGGAGAGAAGATGTTTGCCCAGGGTCACTTTGTGAGTGTCTGTGTTCAAACCTAACCCTACTCTTGCCATGACTGTGAGCAGACCTCTGAGACATCTTGAAAATTGAGGACTTGTCCTTGGGGGGAACTTCATCACACTAATTATTGTGTTTTAGACCCTCTGTGGCACTTCCTGACCCCAGGGGCAGTTGTCTTGTCAGTGCGATGAGGAGGTGGCCTGAAAAGCGACAAGATGGCAAGAACCCCAGAGGAGGGGTCAGTGAGAAACCAGCTCTCGTTATCGCCTGTGTGCGAGGCAGTGGCGGTGACTGGGCTGGCTCTAGTTAGTGCCTGGCCTTGCACCTCTGCTAAGTCGTTATTTTCTCATGATGAGAAGACATAAAATCTGGCCGTACCTTAAGCAGTTCCACACAAGAAGAGTTTAAAATATCCTGATACCATGGTAGACCATGTTGGGTGAGTTTGTTTTAAGATTGGAAAGAAAGCCTTAGAATTAGAGGAAAATAGGACAGCTTTTATATGTTCCATGCTGCAATGCCCTGTGAAGGGAGACTGAAATCCTCGTGACACGGTGGGGTTCCCTTTCTCCTCCAGGTGCTACCCACTTGCTTTGAAGGGAACCCGTTCTGGGTTGGGTTTGCGCAGCCTGAGTGTGCAGCTGAAGGGCACTGCGTTTTGTGATGCACCGAGCTCGGCTGGTGCAAGCACTCCTGGCGGAGAGGCGGGAAGGGAGAGCCTGGATGCGGACGGATCCAGGGCCTCGTCGCCGGCACCGAGGGGAAGAGCCSAGGCGGTGCCCGGCGGGTCGCTGGGCAGGAGCAGAGGCTGCACAGAACCGTGGCTCTGAAAGCAGCTGCTGTTGTAAGGGCTGAAACTCAGCCCCTGCTATGGTTGTTCTGACTTGGTGTCTTAGGGGGGCAAATACCTAGATGAATTTATTCAGGGCAGCTTTATCTTTACACTCTGCTGTGTTTTACCAGTAATTATTCTCATTTCTCCTCTATTTTCCCCCTTCTCTTTTTTTCCCSCATGATGTTGGCATTAGTGAACTTTTCTTTTTTGAGATATGAAGAGACAAATCTGAAACATAAAGAACATAGCTGGTCAACATGCAGGCTTTCACTAATGTGACACTGCAGCAATTTGGCGTAAGTGTCTGGAAGCAACTCAGGCTGATTTTATGCTCAGTCATTCAGCAGTCAGATTATAGCAAAGCCAGTGGATCTTTGGGAATAGAGGCCAAGGTTTATCACTTACCTTTTGGAAATGCCTAACCCTCWCTCCTCAGATGTGTTGCAGCACGCACATTTTGGCAGATTATTGGGAAAAGAGACCGTTTCAGTGCTAGGGTGGCTTTCCAAGTCAGTTATATTTAACTGAAGGTTTTAACAATACAAGCAAGTCCCAGCTCCTTATTGGGCTGCTGCCAAACCCCTGGCTCAGAGCATATCTTGTTGCTTATGTCTCTGCCAAGATGCCACTAGCATCTGTTATTTCATTTCCAGAAAGTCCAACTCGGGCTTTCCCTGCAATAAATGAGCTTTCGTTAGCCTGCTGCCYGTCTCCTCTGTGATGCCCTTTCCAGGAGGCTTCTTGGTGACTTGGGCCCGTTTCTGAGGATGTTCCTCTGTACTCGCTCTGCTCTCAGGTGCTGGGTATTGATGTGTTGGCTGTAGTGGGGTGACTCTGAGTCTCTACAGCAGTATGGAGAGACAGGACCCTTAGCGCAAGGGGAAGGGATGTCTCCTCCAGCGTGTTCATTTCCCTAGGGGAGCAGGTCGTTGGGCGGCCTGGATTTTCTTACTCTTTTGTACTGTTTTGTTTCTAGACCGTGTGGCTAACTTTTGAAAATGTTAGTCCAATAGCAAGATGAAAAAGGCAAATAACATTAGGAACTGGGAGCAGATTTGAGAACAAAGCTATGTTCCTTTCTGAATCTGTGCTGCACTTGCTTTGGGAAGAGCTGCTGCTCTTCCACCGTTCCACTTGCCCTCATTAAAAGGCTATAAAATGGAAACATGTGAAGAGAAGGGGGGAGCTTACGCGAGGGGAAATGAAATGGTAGGAATGAAGCTTTGGCTCTGAGGGAGCGTAAGTTTAGCCAAGTCTTGGTTCTCCATGCTCTGATATTGGTAATTGAGTAAGTTTCAAATTGTTTCTCCAATGTTGAAATCTTTTATTCAGCAGATGTACTAGAGGATTATAGGGTGCCGTTCAGAGGTGCCTAGCTTAATGATAATTTTTTCTTAAATTATTTAAAATGCTGACAAACATGAAAGTTAGAAATGGAAATCTTCTGCCATTTTGGAAATGAAACAGTTGGAGCAAAGCAACGTCGTCTTGCTGCTTCACTCATGCTGCTTCGAGCTTTGCTGGCTCCCGAGGTACCCGTACTAAGGCCTGMCTTTGGCCAGGTCCCATTCTTAAGTTACAGTGGGGTGAATTCTGGACGATTTGGGATGGAGAGGCAGGTCCAATACAGAGCTGCTGCTCTGAACTCTGACTGTGAAGCAGCGCGAGGCTGACAGCGCACCGCGTGCACGAGCGTGGCTGAGGTGATGGCCCTGGCAGATGCATTGTAAGTTCTTGCCATCCTCGCTGGGTGCCAAGATAAAGTTGGTCGGAGCTCCTGGATCAGTTTGCTGGCATCGTAACCTGTGTCCTCACCTGGCATTTTGTAACCGCTGCGTTGAATAATCCTSTTGGTGCCCCGGTGCTGCTTTCCAAACCCGGCGCTCTTTGATGCACCCCATAGCCTGGCTAAGAGTGGTGAAGGCCACGCTGGGTCGGTGCTTGGAGCTGAATGCAGCCTCCTGCTTATGAAATAGTCCACTGTGCATGATTAAAGATGTTTAAGTTTTCCTATAGGACCCTTGTGTGTGATGAGGTCTCATGAGGGCATGCGCTGTTTTTTAATTCCAAGAGTGTTTGGAACTTTGTTGGTATTTTGGGGATGCTCAAGTGTCCTGGAGAAGTATCAGGAGAAGCAATGCAGAGAGCTTGTGGTGGGGCAAGAGATGTCTTGCCAGTCCTGGTTGGCAAACTGCACCCTCAATCACCTTGCATGCACCCTAATGGGCTCCTGGGCAGTGATGTGTTTGCACTACGTCCTCCCCTTGGAGAGCAGCAGGACCCAAGGAAGTGCCCGAGGGAGGTAGGTGGGTGGGTATCAGCTTCCTCGTACGGTCTGGTGCTGGCTGCGTTGATGACCTTGTGTTCTGCTGTGCAAGGGACATGGCTTCGTTCTGAACCGCCGTGCCTCGTGGCTTCAAAATCCTGTCTGGGCTTTCTGGGTTTGCCACCACAAAAACTGCTGCTGCTTTCTGGAGGGCTGGTGCGCTCTGCTAACAAAACTTGAGGCCTGCACGGTGCAGGGAGGTGGGTGAAATGCTGAGGGCAGGGGAGGGCCTGGAAGGGACTTGTTGAGATGCGGTGGCTAAACGGAAATGGTGGGGACCTGCAGGTGCAATGCAAGGAGTAACGTGGGGAGACATGGTGCACGTTCAGTGTGGAAACCCAGATCCGATGGGGTCATTTCTCAGGGAGTAGCTTGTTTAAATTGGAAAAATTGCGTGAGTTTTTGACAGATTCTTTATTGCATCTGCATCTCAATCTTTATCAGAGGCACCTTGCTAGTTCGTATTGCTGCTGCTAACTTTGCTGCTCTCTGCTTTGAATTAATGCTGTGATGGGAGAGGAGTTAACCAGAATTTCAGGCTACACTTTTCTCTCTGCAGAGAATATTCGTAGTCTGTGTGGTGTAGATGTAAAGACATGAAAAAAATGCATCGTGCCCTTATTAGTAGCTGATGGTTGAAGCAGCAGAGAGGCCCGGTGCAAGGTCCCTGTGCTGGAGCCCCCGAGCCCTGGCTCGCGGGCCCTGGTGCCGATGGCACGGAGCGGCGCGCGGCGCGTCCAGC
Source organism: Nothoprocta perdicaria (assembly GCF_003342845.1). Lineage (NCBI taxonomy): Eukaryota > Metazoa > Chordata > Aves > Tinamiformes > Tinamidae > Nothoprocta > Nothoprocta perdicaria. Next base: position 3,815,498 of record NW_020455555.1, on the reverse strand, counting down.
CCCASCGCCCCGATGCAGCCTGCGGTGCCATGCGGGGCCCGCGGCTCCCCCGCTGCTGCTGCTGCGGTGTGCGTGGCTCTGCCCGGCCGCGCTGCTGCCTCGCCGTGGGCTTGTTGGCCATACCCGTCCTCACGCTGCCTCAGAGCGCCCGGGGGAAGACCCACCAACTTGGAGGATGTGGCCTCAAAGACTTAAATTACACTTAAAAGATTTCTTCTGCTTTTTAAGTGGTGTAACGTAAAGTTAGAAAAGATGTGTATTAGCCACTCTGATGCGCTGAACAGTTGTAACTTGGTGTGCTGCTTTTTGTGTCTGTGTGGTAGAAGAGAAGAGTATCCGATTGTTTAAGCAAAAATGGTGCCTAGGACCTCCACTCACAGAAGTGATGTGGAATCAAACTGTGGTGGTAGGATGAGACATGGAAAAGACTTATGAGATCATCTTAGCCGCTGCCCTGACAATGTGGAATTGTTCTCTGCCATTCATTTCTGTATTTTGTAGCTCAGTTTAAGTGGACGAGTAATGGGCTCCCACCATCTTCCTTAGATGGGAGTTCTGTAACGTGCTACGTGGTGCCACATCTCTCCCCAGACCTGTGCTGAGACATCCACTTTGTTCTGCCTAGCTTAGTGTGATCAATTCCTCTTCATTCCTTTTTTAACTCATGAATTAATTGTAGGTTTGACTTCATTACATTTTTAAAACGTTGTCTAACAAATATATTTTTAGACCTCACCAGCCTTCTCTCTTAGTTTGTATTGGATCTTCAATTTGGATCTTTATTCATAGTGTCTGCAGCAAAATGTTTCTGCTAATTTGACTCTTGCTTGCTGGGTCTCACAGATTTGGAATTGAAAAAAAAAAATTAAAATATACAACATGGCAATCAATGATGTAGTTTTGTGTTGTCACAGTAAGAGGATGACTTAGGTGCAGACTCCCAGGAACTGAGAAGACTGTCCTGCTCTTGGTGCAGTGATCGTTGCGGGATAGTCGTGAGCATCTCCCGCTCAGGTTGCCAAATGGATCTGCACATGGTTGTGTTTCAGAGGGAGAAGCAGAACAGCCTCTGCTCCGGTCTCAGTTAGAACTTCATATCCCAAACGTTTTGATCTCCTGATGGCCAGATGACTCGCCTCACGTACAAGCATTCCTTCCAGATTTCTGGCCTGGGATGGGTCCACCAGGGCAGAGTAGTTTTCAGTTTCCTCAAACATTTATGCACTTGGCAATGTATTTGGGGTTTTATGTATTAATTAGTAATTAAGCAATTACTTATGTATTACTCTTCTGAAAAATACTTATGTATTAAGTAGTTCAGTTATCTAGGACACAGGGATGTCTGGATTCAAAGTTGACGCTCTTTTGGCAACTGAGCCTCAAGACGTGGAATCGGACCTACTTTTTGTTAGCTTTTTGTTTAGGTTTTCTGCTTGATCCCTTCTGTGCCACGTGACTTTTTCCTTAATGTGTTTATTCCAAGCTGAATTTTTTAAGTACAAGTCATGTTACCGATTTCCAGCGCTGGGTGTCTTTACAGGCAGTGTCTTCAGAGCGTTTCGGGCTCTCGCCCCCTGCGGACGAGGCTGCCCCGCTGGCTTCCTGCTTTGGGAGGCCTGTCCCGCCGACTCCTCGGCCGGCCGGCCCTTTGTGCAAGCAGCCCCTGCAGCTCGGCGCCGAGGACGCCCAGTTTCACTCGCACGGAGTCCCTTGCAGAGCGTTGCCGGCCTCGGTGTTCAAAGGGTTCTCAATGTCAGACCCAAATCTGTCTCGCAGCCTTTTGCTTCTATTACGATCCATACTGACCGAGGAGAAGAGACTGTTTCCTCCTGTATTTTGTCAGCCTTTGATGGGCTCGAGCTGTTGCAATGTTCCATTAGTCATCTCCAAGTCATGCTGTTTGTCTTTTGTCCCCTCTGCAGCTCGTAACACTTAATAACCTTCAGACCTTGCTGAAGAACAGCTTGACCGCCTGTTCCCTCGCCTCTACAGCTCTTGTTTGCTTCCCCACAGAAATTCCTGCCATTCTGAGGGAATTYCATCTCACGTTTTCCAAACCATTCCTCTGGTCTTCATTATAATTTTGAGTTAAAAGCCCTGTCTTACATACATGTACTCTGCAGTTTCCTGCTACTTGTATTATAATAAACTTTTATTGTCCAGTGAAAACTAATGAAAGTGCTGGACAGAACCAAAGCCAGGACAGACTCCTGCAGAGCATCCATCCATCTTGACAGGGAATGCTAGTTTGTCTTTCCTAATTCCAGTTACCAGACCACTTTCTCATTAATCTTGCGATAGTTTCATCAACATTATGTCCCTTATCTTGCTTATGAGAACGTCAGCTACATGACAGGTATTGCTTTTCCTATGTCTTCAACACCTGCCACCCTGTCATAAAACAAAATTTAATTAATTTGACACAGTTTCCTCCTGACAAATCCAGATTGATTGCAGTTCATCTCATTACCTTCCGGGTCACAACAAATTACCTGATCCGGGAGCTTTCTAGGACTGGAGATTGGTTATCCTCCCAGTTGTATTGGCTTGCTTTATTTTCTTTTTTTTTAAAAAAGAGTCGAGGGGACAAATGAGCGAGATTCTTAAGATCTCTGAAGTACCAAGCTTGTACATTTGGCCTGGTATATGTGTGAACTTACTCCTTAGAAGATGAGAGGAAATTTCACCTGAAAAAACAGTATATGACTATTCTGCCTCCTGTTATCAAGTTCTAAGTGTGATTCTCCTTTCCACTTCTTTGTGACTACCAGAGTAGTCACAACACTGCTACATAGTGTGCAGAACTATTACAGTCCCCAAATCTTCCTTGGGCAGCATGTTGAGATTTTAATCATTCCCTGACTTAATTATGGGGAGGYGCCTTTGGGAATATGACAAGATGGTCATTTGAACACAGCAAAAATGAATAATGAATAATTAAGGAGTCTCATTTAATGAGTTTCTTATGCTAAAGAGGCTTGGTGTGTTGCTTTCTTATTTTCATTCAAAAGCTGTCTTTAAAAAGTGAAGAAGCTGCAGGAACTTGGGTCTTCCCTGGTAATTCTGCTCTGAGTTTGGCTGGAATGGGAAGGGTGAAGTCAAGGCTGGAATGAGTGAATCTCCTGGTTTTGTTGCCGAGAGCCAACTTGGAGCGTGCAGGGGCAGCAGTGGCGAGGGCTGGAGCTGAGGCTCGTGTCCTCCTTGRCTCCAATGTTCTCATTGCCTTCGGAGTGCTGAGTGTTGGTAGTGAATTTATTTTGAAATCAAATTGCTTCGAAGAGACTAAAGGTAAAAAATGGCTACTATTCAGACTGAATTATGAAAGCTTTCCTCTTCCTTCCTTGGAACCTCTGTATTCTTGCTTGCACCACTCAATTGCAGCAAAAACTTAGCAGCTRAAAGTCTCATGGCAATTGGGAGATGCTGGAAACTTCAAAGGAAGCCTTTTCCTGGCAGCTTTGCAGATGGCTCCTTGGCTGATTTACCCTGCAGTTGCCGACTTAAAGTGAGCATGTGARCAGCTCTGTGCGCTGGGTGTAACCACCAGAAAACGGGGCTCTTGGTGCACCTCCCTGCTGCAAAAGGCAGGAGGGTGAAATAACCCATTTCATTGAGGGATCAAACCTTGCTTTTACTTGACGGAACAAATGTTTGTTCCTTTTGCATCTTCCAAGGGTACCGGCCTCRCTCGCAGGCAGCGTGTGGTGGTTTGTGTGGAGGGTTGCTTGGTCAGCACTTCCCTGAGCCTCTCCAACACGTCCTGCTATCGACYGCAGCCTGGCAAGCACTAGAGCTGCCTGGGGGCCCCGCTGCTGCTCCAGGCTCTGGCTCAGGCCCCTGCCCTGCTCTGCTTGGCACCTTCCTTTGCTCGAGCAGGTCGTTGCCCTGACACGGGTGCAGGTATCGCAGCGCTGCCGCAGAGCCTCCGCTGAGGCAGCTTGGTGCTTGTGGCTGTAGCTCCGAAACAGGCAGAGCAGACGTGGACCTGATGCCAACCAACTTGGAGTGCCAGAGAGGCATCTCCTGGCCTGCCTKCCTTCCCTCCTTCATCTCCCTTCCCTGTGTGAAGGGCAGACCTCTGCAGCAGCCAAGGTGGCCCCGAAGGCTGCGCGAAGTCTCCTTGGTCTCCTGCAGCTGGCCCAGAGCAGATCCAGGTGAGCACCAGCGCCTGGAGGGAACTGCTCCCTYCTTTCAGGTGCCGGGGCAGAAGCTGAGATGCACGAGTATTAATTATTCATCTCTRGTGAAGCTTGCTGAATCATTAAGTCTCTGTTTATGTGCATTTCTGTTTTTGAAGCAGAGCGGGAGAGAATCCAGCCATCAAGTCGCAGCGCTGGAGTTGTGTGTGTGGCAGTGCAAACTGGGTGCAAAACACACTTTTGCCCTTAATCCCACGTTCTGGGCCAGCTTCTCGTGGCCATGGTGCTGTGATTTGCAGAGGCGCCCACCAGTGCTGGGATGAAACCTGGCTCAATTTGACTACGAGACAATGTCCTGCCGACCTCCAGTGCTCCTGGGGACAGCAGCCAAGGTAGGGAGCGCAGGGAAGCAGGCAGAGAGTAGCYGTGGATTCAGGCTTCTGGGAAATACCCACACAGTGGATTGATGATTTCAGATCACTCTTGAGTAGTTTCAGTCGTGAGGTTAAAAGAGAGTTGTTGCTTTTGGTGATCTTGTAGCACACTCGGATACCGTTTTTAGGTGGTAGGAAATTTGAAGGCAGTCTACTGCTATTTTACAGTGCAAGTGATTTCCGGCACTATCCTAAAGATGCCRGTTCTGTTTGTGAATTTAAGTCTTGTTTTTAATCTGTTACTTAATTTGTAGAGAAAATACGGAAAAAAATATTCTAAATGTATGTGTTTGTATAATTTTAGTGATTCACAGGAATTGTATGTTTTTTATCAATATTCTGTTCAAGGTGAGAAGGAGACCAAGAGAGGGAAGAAATTTTGTATTTGCTTAATATCAGTTTAGAGACAAAATATCTTCCTGTGCTCCTTGCATCTGATACATTTCCTGGGTTTCTCATCTTCCAATTCTTGTACTCCTGTAAATAAGATATACCAGTATATTTTCTTCAGTTTGCTTTCTRTTAGTTTGCTATTCTCTTTATACAAGCCTTGAACTGTTGTTAATGTTATTTCACTTTAGCTTTTCTTACTGTTATGGGTCTCAAACAATGTTATTCCGTTTCATTGGAAAGCAGGAATTACAATCTGTATATACTGAGCTACCAAATACAGAGCCGAATACTCTGTATTTGGTGGAGACAGGAGCACTGAAGAAGCAAAGATTCTTGGTGGGACTATATCCTCATCTTCAAACATTTGGCATTGTGGCTGCATTCCCAAATTTGTCATTTAAACTGTTTTTTTAATTGCGTGTGCCCTAATCCAGTCAAGTAAGASATGAAACATAATTTCATGAGGTTTGCTGTTTTCTATTGAAAGTGCAAGGAAGTTAAGGCACAAGCACTAAGAAGTCCCATCAAACAGATGGAAGGTGTTTTTCTTCTCCACAGTCTGTGCCCATTCCTCTCTGGCTCCTTCCCTGTCACGCTTCCTCATGTGGATTCTTGGTGCAGTTAGTGCCAGTGCAGAATCCTGCTAGGAACAGCAGGTAGGGGTGGAAGAGACTCTTAAATTGCAATAGTGCAGAAAAGAAGGGCAAACAAGCCCTTAACTTCTCACTTTCCATATGTTTCCTACTCAGTGGCCTGCAATGATGCTTGGTGTGTTTGGAAATAGGTTTCTTGTGCCCTCACATCGCATGTGTGAAAAGGAGATGAAAGTAAAGCTGGATGCCTCATAAGTTTCTGATCTATCTTTTTTTTAGTGTTGACATACTAGGCCTTATAGTCCAGCATATATGAGTGTTGCCTGATCTGCAGAGAGTTTCCTTTAAAGGATTTTTATAAGTTACCTAAGTTTCACACTGCATTTTTATCAAGCTGGAACTCCTATTTCTTCTGTTTAGTATTTTCCCAAAGTGCTAAATATACTGATGAATCGATAAATCAATATTGCCCCAGTTTCTAGTACCTCTAATTCTTTCTTCTGTCCTCTTTTTCTTTTCTTTTTCACTTCCAGTGCTTATTTGGACACAGTAAAGCAAACCAGCGGTGTCCTAGCAGAAAGATGGGTTCATCTTCCGCAGCTCCTCATGTGTCCTGTTGCACATAGCCCAAAAAGGGAAGGATTTAAAGTGTAACCTAACAAGAACTGGCTTTATTTTCTGTGTTTTGCTCTTGTCTGTTGTCTTCTCTTTCAGTTCTGGTTGAACCCCTTGTATTAGTGTTGGGGGAAAGGGAGACGTAGTTTGTTATCCATTGGGAGTTGTCTCCATGACCTGCTGGCACCGGGACAGCCCCGGAGCGTTTGTTGATCCGCAGGGACCTCAGCAGTGTGAGTGCTGCGTGTTTCCACACGGCCCTTCTCCCCTGGAGAGCAGACAGGCTGTTTGGCATATTCTTAATAAACCAATATTTTCATGATTCCCCCCCCCCCCCATTATTTAAAATAACTATGAATGTGGTGATGCCATCTCTATTCCATAAGCTGGTGCTTAACTCCACCAATTGTATCACCAAGGCTTTCTCATCTAGCGAGTGTTTTTTCCACARTCTGGCTCAGTGTTATGTGGTTATGCTGTTTTGCAGTCTCTTTGGAATGTAGCTTTGGCAGTGGGACTCATGGGTTAAATTAAGGCAACTGACACTCCCCAGTGTCAAGTTGATAAAATCACTTCCCAGCTGCTCTTAAAACTTTGAGGAGATGAAGCTAAGCAAGACCTTACCTTGCACTAAAGAAGTGCAAATTTTCTCTTATTCTAAAAGTTGAAGTTAGGGGGAATAAAGTAGTATATCTGGAACGTATGTGATGTGCTGAAACAAGAATTGACATTTCATTAACTTTGTAATTAAGGGTAAAACCAAATACCTTAATTATTTTACCCAAGTCTGAAAAGTGGCATTTAATGAAGTTTTGTAGTGCGTAATTCTCTGGAAGTGAGTTATGACATCTGGCATGAAAAGCTTCACACTTCATCCAACTATGAGCCTGGCCATGTCCTGTCACCTTCCAAGAATTGTGCCYGTTTGCCATTTCTCGAAAGCAGAAATTTCGCATATACAGTCTCGTTTCCACAGGGCTCTGAATCTTTGACTTGCATCTTTTTTCACAACCTCTTTTCTATTTGAGACTGCTCTAGCCTCCAAGCTTTGCAGAAGCCGCCTGGTTTTGCCCCGATCCAAGCAGGATCTGCTTCTCTGCTTCTCTGTTGACGGACTCTTTCCCAGCCAAGGCGTCGCCTCTGGAATTGTGCTCGAAAAGGCGCCTTTTCTTTTTCTTTCCTTAAATCTGGAAAGATACCCAGGATGAAACAAGCTTGGCTGATGGATAAAATCCTTGCGCTTATGTATATCTTATGGGATTGGACAAGTTAACTTATTACCCTAATTTATTGGATTTATTCTCATTAATAAAAGCTCAGGCTACTTTCTACCTGCACAGTATTGGCTTGTGCATAAGATTTTGGTGGCCTTAGGGCATTTAACCTGCGCATGCACAAACTATTGTCTGTGCCAACTTCTTTAAAAGTTTGCTTCCAACTCTTTATCATACATTATATATTTTTTCATTGAAAGAGGTTCTCTAGGCATACACTACAGGCTAATATGGTTAGAAGGCTTATGGCACATCCCAGGATGAGCTAGGAAGTGGTGAATGGCAGCAGGATTCGCTTCATCTGCAGCTTGAGTAAGAAGATGGTTTGCCAAGGAAAAGGCTCCTGACGCTTCCAGATCCGGATGGAAATAAAAGGGACCCAGTGCTATCGTACTCGTTTCCAGYAGCGTTTCTCTGCTAACTGAAGCCTGTCAGAGAGCAGCTAATGTGAACTGTTTTTTACAGAGGAAGAACTGGGCTTAAGAGCGAATAACTCCCAAGGTCATTCAGGAAGCTTGCAAGCTGGAAACTGAAGCCTTGCTTTAAAGAAGCACCCGGCAGGCTTCCCTTTCCCACCAAAACAGGACTGTTTCTCCCATTTTCCAGTCTCTTAACTCAGTGATTTTTGCCCCTTTCCTGTGTCCAGCAGGACGCTTGAGTCACACCTTGAAGAGCTAGTGCTCACAGGAGAGCTGGGCCCGACGCCAGGACCTTGCCTTAGTTCGCAGCACATTCCCGAGTGTCCTTCAGCTCTGCTGCTTGCACCTTCAGAAACACGAATGGGTCTGGCAAGCTCTTAGCACGTGGAGAAATGGGGATTCACTTCTGGTTAGAGAGAAACCACGTACTGCTGAAGAGCAGCATCCCCCCCTTGACTAGCCATCCAAAGGCACAACTGTGTGCGCCCTGGAAGTGTTAGGGAGGGGACAGGGAGGAAGAGGAGGGAGTGGTGCCTGGTGGTATGTGGCTACAGGGAGTTTTGGGTGCAGACAGGAGTCTGTGATTTTACTATACTGGGATGAAAGGTCCCCAAGGTCACATAACTGGTCTCCATCCGTAAGCATTTCTTAAACGTCATCCCAAAATAAACAACTTCTGGGGCTTAATTTATTAGCCCCTGACCAGCAGACAAGCAGCGCACTGTGCTGCCTTCTGGCTAACCCACAGTGTGCTGGTGGTAGCTTCTGATTCTGGGATTTGTGAGGTGATCTGCTCCTGGTAGTGTCACCCAGTGCAGTGGACACTCCCTGGATCTCGGCTCCGGCCTCGGGAGGCTCCTGCGGCCGGGGAGGAGCAGTCGCAGCCCCCCGAGACCCCTCCAGATTTTATGCTGTGCTCTGAAGATCCAATGAGACTTGGCTAATTGAACTTCAAAKTTAAATGTCGCTTTATTTTTACAGTAAATGCTGCATTCTCTCTCTGCAGAAAGGTATGCTGGTATCATGCAGAATGACCCTTTTTACTAGTGGAGCCTAAGTGCTTATCTTCAAGGAATCAGGCTGCCTTAAAGTGCTGGTCTTCACTGCTGGGAAGTACGCTAGCAGGAATAGCGGGAAAGGGTAAAATCAGCAATTCCTCGGCAAGCTGCTGATTGTTCATATTTGTGTAGGGAAAAAAAAAATACATGGTTCCTGATTTACTAGATGCTTTCCCTGTGCTCATGCTAGTAAAAGATCCTCCTGCAGGCCTGTAATACTGCTGCTTTTTTACCTCCCATAATGAATATTCAAAAGCTGCAGTCATTGAGGACTCAGGTGGCAAAAATAGTAAGATGATTGAAGCGAGCCTTGACATAAAAGCCTAAAAGTACGTTTCTAACTACATGAAAACCGGGCAGATTCCCCTTTCTCCTGACCACGTTCAAGAATGGTGCCAGGAAATCTCCCATGAATTAAATGCCTGTCTCGCACACGAGCGTGATCGCATCTCTCCCTCTGTATGATGTGTTGTAATAAGTATGTTTAAAAAAAAGGAGGGGGGGAAGACAACAGGGCTTTCTGTAATCCTCTCTCACAAAATGTAATGTAATTGAAAAATGGGTATAAAGGGCGCACTGTTAAGATATGGCAATGCATGCATTGTTTTCTGTATAATGCAGGCAGGGTCTCCATGGTAAAAAGAAATTTTTATTTTATTTTATTTTTTTGTCACCGTCAGCAGTTAACCTAAAGTAGGAGCTGCTCCATTTCATTATAGGTTAAATGACTTACCATGCAAAACCGGCTGAGAAGCATAGATCATCAACCCCCTTTTTTTYCATAGGTTTTAAAAATAGGCTTTCGGATTAGTGAAGACAAGACAAAGCCACGGATGTTATTGCTCAGGAATTTATCTAATAGAAAGCGCTCCYTTTCAGCATCCCCCTTCGCCAGAGTCAGTTAGACACTTCCAGCTGGTGGCAGGGGACACAGCCATAATAGCGCGTTCTCTGTCCCAGCTGTCTCTCTCATCGCCTTGGGCGCCTTACGATGGCTCTGCTGCTTTCCCAAGGTGCAGGTACAGCCAGGTACAGGGAGGCATCTGCAAGCACGCGTCTGGGTAGCGACTGCAGGCGCCTGTGAGCTCCTTGAATGCTGCCTGTGTTGCTGCTCTGCTCACAGCTCTCCTGCCAGTCACCGGAGCGGTCGCTGTGCGGGCTGCCGAAAGGTGCCCGAGGAAATCACCTCGCAGGAGGCACCGGTGCCCAGGAGGATTCTTAATGCATTATGGCTCACGCAGCGTCGCAGTTAAAGAAAAACAGGGATTTAGAAATCAATGCCGAAGAAGAGACCGAGAAAAAAAGAAAACACAGGAAAAGGTCCCGGGATCGGAAGAAAAAGGTACCTAGATGCGTGGCGAATTCGGACAGGGTTTCTTTTGTTTTAATTTCCTTACCGTCGCCAGTGAGCTGGGGGTGCTGGCCCCGGGTGCGCGCTGGCGGCGTGAGGCTGGGCTGGCTCCGGGGCCGGCGGCCGTGGGGCGATGCGGAGGTGCGCGCGCCAGCCCGCCGGCCCGCCGCCGCCTGCACATGGTTGGGAACAGGGTAAACGCTGAGCTGCGCTCAGAGAGCAGCYGCTTAGCCTCGCATGCATGGACTTGGGGGGAACGTGTGCGGCAGCAGATTTATTTTTCTTTGTGTTAGGACTGTCACATGTTTGAATCCATTTTTGGGATGATGTTACAGAAAGAAGATGCTCCATTGTGTCTCCCTCCTGCTAGAGCTGAAATGCTTTACAGAACCAAGCTGGAGCAATCTGTTATTGGCAACTTTCTTTTGTTAGGGAAATCTGTGACTGAGGTGCTAGAGCCCGGCTTTTCTGCGCTGTAGCTTTGCCTTAGCTGCAGGAATCCCTCCAGCACACTAGGGCTTGGGAAATGCAGTAAATGCTGCATTGCTCATTGTTCGGTCGAGAGCCCGTGGTGAGATTCAAGCCTTGCTGTTTTTCTCCAAGGGAAAAGCTGGAATAGTTGYGGCTCGTGGCATAATGGCAGATAAAGAGGCCAACCGCTCTGGCTGCTCTGTGGATGCGTCCTTAAAAATGACACCTTACACGCTGCTCTGTAGAAATAAGGCCCGGCGTGATTTCTTGGTCTCTCGCTGTACTTTATAATGGATCTTTAAGCCTGTATGKATAAGCAGCTGCCCGCTTTAGGGGGAACCTGGTCCTGCAGTATTCCCGGTGCCTTTGTGAACCCCCGCCGAGGTGCTGGCCGCTGCTGCGTTCCCGTGTGGCGGGAGGGACGTGCAGGCTGCCCAGCATCGGTGCAGCGCCGGCCTGGGCGGGAGGCAGCGCTCCCTGCCCTCTGCTCTGCGCCGGGCACGGGCAGCGCTGCCCTCGGGCCGGGCGCCCTGCTCGCCCGCCAGCCCGGCCTCGGCRCACGCCACAGCGGGCGAGCGAGAGGCTGCCCTTGGCGCTGCTTCAGAGGCCTCCCCGCTTGATGCTGGCCTGAATTAGCACTGCTGTGCTTGCCTGCTCCTTGCTTCTGTGCAGCTCTGTATAATGGAGCTGGCAGGTTCCCCTTCAGTGCCCCCCTGGCTCCAGCTGTGCCTCCCAGAGGGAATGGGGGGTCAGGCTCCGCAGCCTGCGCTGCCCTGTGAGCTGAGGAGGAAGGTGCCGCTTGGGCAGCTCGCGATGTGGATGCCCGGGTGCTTGGTGTGCATGGGAGCCCTGCGCCGGCAGGGAGGGCCCAGGCCCTGGGGCTGCACTGCAGAGCTGCCGGGGAGAGAGGAGCTGGGGCAGGAGCGAGCCGAGGCCACTGCCCTGGGGCTGCACTGCAGAGCAGCCGGGAAGAGAGGAGCTGGGGCAGGAGCGAGCCGAGCCCACTGCCCTGGACCCTGGGGCTGCACTGCAGAGCAGTTGGGGGTGAGGAGCCGGGGCAGGAGCGAGCCCAGGCCGCTGCCCTGGACCCTGGGCCTCCCACTGCAGAGCAGCTGGGGATGAGGAGCCGGGGCAGGAGCAAGCTGAGGCTGCTGCCCTGGACCCTGGGCCTCACACTGCAGCGCTCCTGCGGTGCAGAGAGGAGAGCTCTGAACGACCCCGGGGCCCGTGGGTGAATATGGAGCCATTCATTTGTAACGCGGGGAATTYTTTTGCAAGATTTCATTTCTGTGTATTTAACCAGACAGCAAAGAGATCTTTCATTCTACCAATGGCTTTTAGTGTTTTTTCTTCCTTCCTGTCTTACTGGAATTTGGTAGCTTATTTTCTTTCCGAATTTCCTTAGGGCTTTGCAGATTCAGGGCTCACAGAGGCCACCAGGAGAACGAAGCAAAAAGCAGCAACTGCAGCACTTTTAAATGTCTGGGCATCAGTCTTCTCATAGCAAAGACCCAGTGCAGGGGGTGTAGGCAGCCCAGTAATTGTGGCTTGCCATTTTGTACTTTCCTGACTATTTAAAACACTTTCCCCCCAATATTTCCACTACGAGTTGTGAGTCACTTGTTCCTCTGCACCACCCACCAGGCAGCAGCGCTTGGGGGTTTGCAGATCACAAGATACTGCACAAAGCAAACGCTCTCCTTCAGCAGGAGGCAGAACTAGCCCCCCGGGCCTTCCCGGCAGCCCGGGGGAGCAGGCAGCACCCAGGGCTCTGGCTAATGTGCACAGCAGGGCGAGGGAGGCGTCTGGGGGCTGGAGAGGGGCCGGGGCAGCGCCCAGGCCCGACGCAGCAGCAGCGGCGGCGCTGGTTTGTGTGCCCGCGCGCTGCGGGCGTCGCAGGCTCCCCGTGGCAGCTCACAGCCTCTGCCTGCAGAAGCAGGTTACTGTGCAGTAACTCTGCTGTTAGGGCTGGCTTCAAGCCTTCATGAGAAGGATCAATTTTTATTTAAAAAATGCACATAAGCACCACGCAGGATATAGCGCCCTGGGTTTTATTCCTTCCCATTTCATGTTAAGCTGAGTCTTGCTGAGTTGCTGCTTTTACCCCTGTGGAGTCGCCTTATGCGCTAGGAGCCCACCACGCTCCTCCTGTTCASTTGAATTCAAGGCACTTGTGAAGATGGGGAGCTTGAACAGTTTTAACTCATGTGAGGCACAGGAACGGGCCTGGGCAATGAAGCAAGTGCCCTAAAAGACCTGCGTTGTACACATTTCCCGTTTGTTTCAGCTGTGCCTTGCAGGCGAATTCTGGCCRCTTGTGCAGCGTGTTGCAGTGCAGCGGGCTGAGCCCACCCAAGGGYGGCCCCGAGCCCCGGCTGCAACCGGCAAGCACAGCAGCCACCTCTGAGGAGGCAAGTGATTGACTGACGTGATGATTTGCTTGATTCCTTACAGTGCCACTCTGTCATGCATAGTTGGCTTTGGGGAAAGCAGAAATTGTTTATCCTGTAACAATATCTCAAAAGAAATTAGTTGCTTAGTCAGTGCTATTCCTAAAATAAAGGTGAAATCTAAGGCTTTTTTTTCCCCTTCTTTTTTGGTTCAATGCATAGTAGAAGCGAAGGGCTGCTCTTGGCACACACTCAATGATTTATATTTGATGCAATATTCAGGAAGGCTGGAGCCGTTTCCATTTGTGTGTGGCGGTGTGGGCTAGCATGTCCTGTGGCGGCACAAAAAGCAGGGCCGTGGCAGAAAGCCTGGCTGCTGCCCTCCCTTCGGTGGCAGAAATTGGGCACTGTACTGGGAGCCCACCTTGCAAATCCTCCTCGTGTCCTTGCACCTCTTGTCACCTTTGAAGGGAAGGAGGAGCCGCGGGGCCGCAAGGAGTGGGGCAGCTCCCGCAGCACCAAGGAGGGGGCCGCGGGGCTCCCGCTGCTGCCCCCGCCGCTCTCTGCCCACGATGGGTTGCTCTGTGGTTTAAGGAACAATTTAGGTTGCAAGTGGTGCAGTTTTCACATACAACAAGGGCCTAGTAGTTCTCAGGTAAAGGCTGAAGCAGGAGAGCCTCAAGGCTTTTAACTCAGAAAATAAATACAAKTTCACTCTCTTTTGGTTTTAATCTCATATATTTTAAACAAATCTTAGGATTGTCAAGATCATCTTTGGTTTTGGAATGGTTGCAGAGCACAGTAGTAGAATTTAGACAGGCCAGAATAAATACAAGACACACAAAGATGTTGATTTACTCTTTGGGTAATCCTTATGGCAAATGCAAAGGAGATGTAGAATGGGGCTTGAATGCAAGAAGAGCTGTTGAATTTGATGGAAAATTTTCCTACATGCTAGAAAAATTTGGATCATGTCCTTGRTTTTGGACATGATACTCTATCACAGGCAAATAAGCTAAAATAAGTGAAGGGCATTTTGGCAGATATCTGGAGGCTCCTGTGGATGGGATCTCTGTTAGCAACATTGAATTCTTCCCGGCTTTGGCTTTAGTGCTGAAAGAGCATCGCTCTTCAGCTGATAAAAACAATTCCTTCTCAAAGGCAGCTCCTGAAAGAATGAAAAGACCGTGCTGTGTTATTTAACTAGCACTAGAGCATCATTTGAAGTGGGCACCTCATAGTGTTACTTTCTTGTTTACCAACACAGGGAAAAAAAAGATGAGGCAAMATATTTACCTTTTTCTATTTGTTCAGCTTCTTTGTCCCTTGGTCCGGGCTTGTGGTGGTGCAGGATTAGTTACTGTGCCCGTGGCGGCCAAACCACCCTGTAGGTGCTCAATGTTCCCGGCCGCGGTGGGAGGAGAGGCGAGAGGGAGGACGAACAGCAGGTGATCGCTCCATCCCAGAGAGATTGTTAAATGACTAGATTTAGAGCTGGACTCGCAGGAAACGTAAATCAATATCTGGTTGGTACTAATGGAGTCTTTTATCCTTCTGTCTTTCCCTCCCAGGCTGGGTTTATTTATTTTCTGGGAGGACCGAGGGGTAGGGGAAACATCCCTTCCATGGAAAATGGGTGCTTTTGAAGCAAATGAAAATTCAAGAAGGTAAACAGTGTCTTTTGGGTTTTTTTGTCTGTAAAACAGAATTTTTGCATAATCATTAATAGCCAAACGTCAAAGCCTGCCTGGTTCCTTGCTCGCGAGCACCCGCACCGCTGGTTGGGCGACGTGGCTCCCCTGGGGCGCAGGCACCTGCTCGCGCGCCCGTGTGGCCCCGCGCGGCGGCTCRTCCCCTTGGTGCTCGCACGGGATAAGGGGAAGGAAATACAGGAATAACTGCTCTGAAACGAAGTCTGAGCTGTTGGCTTCAGCAATAAAGGGGGTAGTGCCAGCAGAGCAGGGTTGTGTGAGGGAATAGAGTTAGACCTGAGGGATTTGGCTGGGCCCAGCATGTTTGTCTGGCTGGAAACACACTGGACATTAGGGCAGCTCTGCATGGCGGTGGCTCCGGTGGGAGCAGCGCGCGGGGCCCTCCCGGGTGCTGGGCCCGGTTTGGGGGCTGCAGCGCGCGGGGCCYTCCCGGGTGCTGGGCCCSGTTYGGGGGCTGCAGCGCGCGGGGCCCTCCCGGGTGCTGGGCCCSGTTYGGGGGCTGCAGCGCGCGGGGCCCTCCCGGGTGCTGGGCCCSGTTYGGGGGCTGCAGCGCGCGGGGCCCTCCCGGGTGCTGGGCCCCGTTCAGGGGCTGCGCCTACTGCGCGCTGTTCTCAGCTGCAGCTGCCTAACTTAGGCTGTAGCCCCATACATTTAGTGGGAAAAGACAGGGGTCTTCAGAGGATAATTCGGTGCGCTGAGACAATTTAAAGCACTGTCCTCGTTTCCAAAGGCGTTGAGTATCCCCAAGTCCTGCCAGCTTCAGCTGGCAGCCCGAGGGTCGTGTGGAGGCTCCAGAGGCTCCTGTGGGCCCTCCCTGCACGCCCGCCGGCCGAGGAGCACCGCGTTTACRCGAGTTTTCTTTAGTATTAAGTAAAATTAATGTGGACAGGAAAACTACATCAATGTGAAGGCCTGTTTTGCTACTTGAAAAGGAAACTTACTCTGGGATATGTTTTTAAAAATTCAGAATTTTGGTAAGGAGCTGAAGTTCCCCATTACTGAGAAAGAGTTGCTGCCTAGTAAACAGGTTTACTGGGACTGAGGGCTTTGCATGAAGTACCAGCAAAGTACCAAACTTTCTCTGGCCTTTGTGGTTGCACAAAGATGCAGCACTTGTGCCTTGTATCCTTCAGCTGAGCGTTTGTTTGGGGGGCCTTGTAAGATTTATTTTAATGAACTGAATGATGCCTCTTACCTAAGTGTTGTTTGGTTCATCCACGTTTTATTGCCCAGTTTGGGATTTTAGTTTATTGGGCAGCTGCTGACCCTGTTGAATATTGTTGCATCCCAGCTTGTGCAGCAGCTTAAATCTCAGTTTGTGCTCTTCACCTTAGTATCTTAATCTTTTATTGAAAGTCAGTCATAATTAGAGAAATGGAGAGGGTAGAGAGGGTTCCTTTATACCTCAGTCCTGTCTCTGTTAGCTCRTTGCTGCATTTCTTGTGCATTAGCTCCTGTGTCTGTGCAGCCTGGTGTGGGTGGCAGTGCAGGGGGCCGAACGCAGCAGCATCTCCGTGTGTCGCTGCGGGGAGGCAGGCAGGGTCCCAGCCGAGCCTGTTGTGCCAGCCCCTCACATCAGGCGTTTGCAGCAAAGCCAGCAAGGCTGTGATCTTGTCTCTTCGCTCGCTGGCAAAGGAAGAGACGTGTATGTCACTTCTGATACGCAAGCCAATGTCAGCTGAAATCAAGTAGAAAGTGCCCGTTTGTGGCCTCTGCTGGGCACAGCGCGGCCTTGGAGGGGGCTGAGACTTGTGTGCCCTGAGCAGGGCTTCCTGCTCTTGCTTTTGGGGCGTCTTGAACGTCACCAATTGCTAACTGGGTGGCTGCTAATGTAGCTGGTGTCGGTTCGGAGGCTTGCACGGTGCCCTCATGCCGGGGAGCCACCGTGGGGCACTGGGGCCCTCGCCTTGGYGCTGTGCTGGCCCCTACCACAAGCCATACGCAGGAGCTGCCCATTTTGGTCCATGCTTCTGTGGTGGGAGTCCCTGTCGGTGCAGCCCAGGACGTTACGTGGGAGGGAGCTGCCTCCCGTAAGCCTGTCACTGGCCTCCTTCGGGGGCCCAGGACAGCTCATCAGGCCTTGTGGACACTGCCGTGGTCTCTCCCAAGCCATAATAGTCTCCCCTGCGCTCACCGTGAGCTTCGTGTTGAGCATTGAAGTCTAGTTCAATGGCTAAAGTTACCATTGGCAAGCAGGGCCGCTTGRCAGACGGGAGCATCCGTGGGCTCTCTGCCTGCTTGGGACTCGCCTGCATCTAGGATCGTCCCCGGGGCTGGAGCCCATGGCTGCACGGCAGAGACCCTCGGGCTCTGAAGTCTTGCTGAGGGGCAGGTGGGAGGAAAGCCTCCTCGATTACAGTTTTGCCATCTAAGCAAAGAAAACATCTTCAAGGGAAATCTACAGATGCATTGGATACCTGGAGTCCTAGTTTCTTCTACCACTTGATTTAATTTGAAACCCTCAGCACTTTGAAGCTGTTAAGTATCAAAATTCTGATAACTTAAGACTGCTGTTTTTCTACCAGTCTGAAAAGATTAAAAAGCTGCTGAGAGGAAAACATCTCTTATGACAGTGGGTGCGCAGTCAAAGTTTCTAAGTAGGGCAGCGTGAGGAACAGCCACCACTTTTTAACATCTATGGAAAGAACGTATTTTGTTTGATGTTTCTATCTGACTCTTTTTCTGCCTCTTTCTTGCTTTTTTCAAATATCTGGTTATGTTTAAAAACAGCTTAATAGATGTCCTGCACCCTCAGCACATGGTWCCCGTGTAAAAGTAGGCAAACTTGCAGGTGCTTCAAAGAGCAGAGGGTTCTCCCATGGACTCTTCCACAGGCGTCTTATTCAGCAACTTAATCTCTGGTTTTCCTCTCCCTAAAACATCCCTGTCATTTTCTACTTCACRTTTTAAGGATCCCTTTTCACATGGCAAGCACCAACCACTCTTCTATTCTTGTTCCGTAACATATTTTGAATGCCTTATATAGGGACTGTTCTAAAAACATAAGGCCCATGCAGGATTTAGCTCTTTCCTTTTTTTTAACTGTTATTTTGATTCATTTCTTATGGGTGTACCAAGCCATTGGCTAGCAGCTTTTTTACCACTGATCAGACTAGTTAATTTTTGATGATAATTCATGTTGATTTAAAAAAAATCGGTCAGACCCTGCTGGGGTTGTCRCTGTTGGTCAGAGCTCAGGCGCGAGGCCCGCCTGCGTGTGAGGCCGAGCTGGTGAACCGGCAGCGCTTCCTAACGGAGCGGGTGGCTTCTGGAGCTACTGGCCCACGAGCCTTGAAGCTAGACTCGTTGAATTGTGGTCAAGTTATAGGTCCAATTAGAAGAACCACTGAACTTGTGCAGGAAATTCAGCTTGAAAGGCCACGTGCGCAATCTGCCTTGGGTGCGGAAGCCAAGAGATGCTGTGACCAGAGCAGATCCGCAGGGAAGCGGCTCCGCGCCTGCTTCCCGAGAGCCAAGCTGCCCGTTTCTCCTTGTCTACTGCCAAATGCAAAGGAGCAAACGGAGCTGCTGATGCTTTTTAAAGCAAAGCAATTTGAAGGAAGATGAACCATCTTTTCCAGGTACTGATGCYGACTTGATAGGAGCAGAAATTTTGGCATTGAACTAGGCGAAAAGATAAAGACCCCAGCTTTATACAGCAGGGCGAGAAGCTCCTCTGGCTGAAGGACATCCAGGAGATGGCATCTGATCGAGTCCTCAACAAGATGAGATCTTTTATCCCTTGCCTGGTTGCAGGAGTTTACGTTGTGCCTGTATAGCTTGTTGCCTCCACAAGGTCTAGGTATAAAGAGCCAGCTGCAAATTAATCAGGGCTCATCAGTTATTTCTAAGACAAAGTTGAGCAGCTCGATAACACCTATAAAATAGCAAGTCTTCCCAGACATAGCAGTTTGCTAAACAAAAAAAAAWATATAATATATATATTTTTACTCTTCAAGGTTTAGGGAGAAAATGAGATTCAGTTTCTTATCTTTCTGTATGTTGCTTTTGCATTTGTGGTAGATTTTTCTCACATTTTCTTGACAAGTCAGAGCCTCTGTCCTAGTTTTGCAGGCTCCCCCTGTCACTGCCTTGGCGGCTGCCTGGAAGAGTTGTAAAAGAGTTGTCTGGAGAAGGAAGAAAGGCAGCTTCACAAAAGGGAGGCAAATTCAGCCTTCTGTTCATGCTCAAGCTGAAGAAGATCTTAAGAAAATATTGATGAAATTTACAAAAAGGAAAAAAGAAAATTGAGGAAAAAAGAAAGATGCATCTTGAGCTAGCTAGAAAGAGATCCTGTCTGAGGCCTTCTGGCTTGAATATTGAAATCCCTTGCATCTGCTGGGGCTCGACTTTGGCTGTGTCCCTTATTCAAAAATGATGTATATAAAAATATTTTTAGAAACTTGTATGTTAACTACTGGCAGTAGATGTTGTTAATAGTTACTTGATGCATTTCTTGATCAGGTGAACCGTCAGTTCTTTGCCTGTTGGAGAGGTTTGTTCATGTCAAAATACATGGAGTATGTGAAGCCTTGTTAATATGAGGACTGCCTTGAGTCCGCTTTATTTCATGGCGAGGCAGTTGTTGTGATTCAGTAAATGCCTCTGCTGTGGGGAGCTGCAGCTCTCGGGAGGATTTCTCCACGGGAGGGTATAGGTTTAGGGTGTAGCAGCCTCCTTGGAGCGAGTCCTGCTGCTTGGTGGAGAAGCAGACCAGCGACTCCTTGGGACACGTCGGGCGGCAGGAGAGGACAAGGCTGGAGGCAGTGGCCGGGGTGGCCCCAGGCGGGTGACTCGCAGCCGAGCGAGGGGAGCTGCGTGCAGCTTCCTTCCTGCCAGAAGCAAACGCGGGCGCGCTCGCGGGCGGCCCGGCTGCGGGCGCTGCGCTGGCACCGCGCGGCACCGCGGTGGCTCCGCTCACCCAGCGGCCGCAAGCTGCTGTGCCGCGGCCCTACCAGCGGTTAGCCTGTTACTGGCAAGTCAACAAACACTTGCTCTCCATTCTGATGGGTGCAGATATTAAGCTTTGACTAAAAGAGAAGTTATAGGTCTTTGAAGTCTTTCTGTGCTGTACCTGAAATCCTGTTGCACAGGTGTGGTCCATGGGCCATGCCATGTTTCCTCTCCTGAGCAGTGTCCCCAGATAGGATGGGAGATCCCGTGGGAGCGAGTTGAACTGCTTGTGCAGTCTGCACAATGAGGGGGATCCACCTATGTCACCAGAAAGAGGGAATTAAGTCAGTCATCCCCTCCAAAGATCCAAGTTCCTTTACATTAGATGAAGGAGAAGTTCTCCTTGCTTTGATTCTTAAAAGTCTCTGTCTGCAAAAGAGTCTTGGCTGCTGCAAAAGAAATGCAGAGGTGCAAAGGAATGGTATGAAACGAACACAGATACTTTGGTTTTCAGAGAGCAAAATATTTTGCCATCAAATTGTCTGTATGTGTCGAGCTGACAGGGAAGTGAAATTTTGTGCAGCTTCTTGTTTGGAAGTCTTTAATTTTTAATTCTGCCCTTGGATGGAAAGGCAAATGAGGTGTGCTGTTGTTTCTTAAAGCGCCCCATGACTAAGCAGACTGCATGATATCTTTGCTTCTGTTGTCATGGACCTGGTTAGTCCAAAGTGCTAAGTATTCTGGCACTAAGCCAGTGAAGCACTTAAGTGTGCACTTAAGTTTAAGCCTGTTTGTAATTCCCTAGAGCACAGAGGGAGCACTGTGTGCTTAAAGCTGAATCCAGTATTAAGTGATGTGTTGAATAGAGGCCATGGTACTTCCCCCATCATAAAATCCGTGTTTCTGGAGGAAAGAGTCCATATGGAATCGCCGTCGTTCCCTGGCTCCGGGCAGAGCAGGGTGGGGGCAGGTGCCTCGGTGGAGATGTCCCATTTAGCTCGGATGGGYGTCTGAAATAACGGGGATTCAGATCCACGTGAAAGGGGCTGTCCCGTTCATACACACTGATTTCTTCATAGATGCTTTTCTTTTATTAATATTACCAATATTGATCAGTTATCAATAAGCAAGTGTCAAGAACAGACAGGAAAAACCTTGAAGAGTAGAACAGTGTTGAATCCATAAATTAAGGCAATGGAGACCTCCCACTACTAGGTCACAGGTGACATTTGCATTCATATTAGTGCTTTAATATGCTTATTAAGAAGCTAATCAATTMATTGCTTGGTTTCCATTCCAGATACGATTCCAATATGTAATAGCTGAGTATATCAATTCTCCTTTGAGCAGTTATTTATATGGCACAAACCACTGTACTTTGGAACACGTTGGCAAAAGCCTAGTCACTAATCCAGGCAAGGGTTTCTTAGGTGAAAAAGAACAGAGTTAACATCCTTAAAAAATTTACATGTCTGACTTAAGCTTAACAAATTATTTATGTCCATGACAAGATAACYGTACTCTGCAGAATATAAAATTGTGATTTCAACTTTTGAATATGAAATATTCAGTCACTTGAAAGCCTTGTTTTGGCATCTTGAAAAGCCTTGTTTGGCATTAAGAAAAAGAATTTGAAGCAACTTTGGTTTAGAAATTTATTTGTAAAAGTCTTCTAAAACAAACAAAAAGGATCCCAATTTGGTTTTTGTATTCAGCAAAGGGCTAGTAAATTAATTTGTGAGTTAGTGCTTTTCCATGATATTATTTTTTTGTTACTGTGAGCAAAGAGACATTTCAATATGTGTGTTGCTCATGGGAGTCTTCATGGGAGTCCTTCAAGTTTGTCATGACGTTTTAGCTAAATGCCATCTGTGAAAGCTAGCCTAGCCTTTTAAGGCTAAACTTACCCTAGGCTAGGGCGTGGGGAACCCTCTTAAAAACTGCCCCGGGTCAACAGAATCCAACCTGAGATCACCAAGGAGACTGTTTAAAATCACAGCTATTATCTGTTTTCATTTCCTCTGCTGGAGAGCACCCCAAAACACTCATTATGTGGAGGGTATAATCTCTGAACAAATGGCATGGTGGAATTAATGAACAATTAACTGTGATCATATGTTATAAACAGAGCTGATTAGGATCCGCACAGGCCGGGGTTTCAGAAGGGCTCTTTTGACTCCGCTTTGCACTGCCGAGGTAGGGCCGTGCAGCTCTCATCTCTTATTTATCGTATACGTGTAACCTCATTTCCTCCGGGGTAGGGTTCCCTCTCCTAGTTTTCATGGCAACCAGACAAAGAATTCAGCCGTCCCTCCATTTACGTTTGAGGGAAATGGGAATTTCTCATGGCAATTCTTCTCTTCCCTGTTTAGCTAATACCCTTTTCTTGGAGGCTCCCCCCTGTATCCCATAGGCCGTTCTGCAGCGTCCCACAGGGCGGTTCAATGGGYGAGCAGGGTGAGAAGCCGAGGGAAGGAGCCGCGTGTCCCAGGCGCGGCGGCCGGGCYGTTCCTGGCCTCTCTGATTTACTGCCTTCATGAGATCAGACAAGCGTCAGGTGAACCGGAGAGATTCCATCTGCAGGCACGCCGGGCTCCGCACGCATTATTTACACTTCTTTTTTCCTCTCACTTTATTTAGGTTCCACATGTATGCATTTATTAAGTGCCTACTATTATACATGCTAATGTTGCTTTCCAAACGATCATGTCAGATACTGTGAGCAAGAGCGTTTTTGACCTTAAAGAAAAACGCTTCTGTTGTTTTAAAGCAGAGGCGGGCCTGGAGTTCTCCTAATGTCACCGGGGACACACGCGGATCTGTTTCAGAAGCTGCAGTGCAGCACCAGGCAATGACTGGCCATGCAGCCTGGTAATTCTGCATCACACAGAAGCATTAGCTTCCCCTTATCGCCTCAGTGCTCTGATCAGCCTGCAAAGGGAGACAAAAGAAACGTTCCGCTATRTAGTGACCTTCATTGTAGCAGCAGAAGCATTTTATTGTTTTATCACATTACTCGAGGCTCTCGAGGGCAGTGCATTGAGAATAGGAAGCTCATATGCAGCAAGACGACATGTGAAGTTTCCATTGCAGAAGGAGAGGCGGATTTTTTTAAAATGTGTGTGTGTGTTTGTGCTTTTTGGAATGCATATATTTGCAAGATGCTTAAGCAGCAATTTACAGAACAGTTCCTTAGTCAGAGAGCATTATGTTTGAATAATTTATCTTGAAATGTTAAAAAGTTATTACTGAAGTGGAAGCAACTCAATTAAATGTAACACCCTAAGGGGAGAGCCGGTATTTTTGGAATTACACAGGAATATGTCCAAATGGGACCGTCAATATTCCTAGCATGCGTATGAATTATTTTCTCTTGGTGGCATTCTACAATATTAGGGACTATGTTAAACAATATATTACATAATATATTACATAATACATTAAATATGTATTAAATAGCTGTGAATATTCTGGGGACACGTTTGATTTTCAGGTATCTTTTGCTCTGTCTTAGTATAGTCTATTTTGTCAGGATGTACCCCATTATCTGTGCTGTGATGGCGGTAGCCCAAGATGCAGATGATGCCAGCTATTCATGTCCTTAGATAAAATACTTTAAGAATCTGAAAATGTTTTAAGAATTCTAAGTGTAAAAAAGTACAAAATGCATTGGCTCCTCTCCTCTTAGCAAGGTGAGGGTGAAAACTGAAGTCCCGCTGTTCCTTGCCTGGGCACGCAGCATTTGTAAGAACATAGCAGTGGTGGCCTTGGCCAAAGGCTGCAGTGCGTGAAGGTCGCGGAGCCGAGGCCGCTGCGCAGGTCTGCTGAAGGAGGAGCTCACTGTCCTGCCTGGAGGTCACCGCGTCCCCGCTGCAGAGACGCTCTCATCTTGTTCTCTGCGTTCAAGCAGAAGGTAGAAAATATCCTGGGCCCTTCCTGGGTGAAGGTAGGGGGATGCAAGGGTGTTAGTACAGCAAGTAGGAGCCTGGGCTTACACACGCCTGGGTCTCGAACATCTCCTCCTTCCTGTTCCATTTCAGAAGCCTTTGGTTCCCTCGGCTGACCTACTTTGAGGAGTTTGGTCTCATAATGCCTGTAGATGTGCCAATATGGCTTTGGAAAAGGACTTGTTATCTTTGGCATAAGGGAGGGTGGTGTTTTCTTTGTTCTGTCTCACAGTAGCAGAGAGTTTGAAAATAGTAAGATTAGAAAGTTTGTTGTTAAGGAAGGTAAGAATTGCTTTAGTTTGGGGCAGGTGTCTGTGCAGGCTAAAGAGTCCAGCTCTGCAGGCTGCTGCAGGGCCTCACTCTTGACATAGAGATTTGCAATTGCTGTTTCAGTGGGGAATAAAATGGGAAATCTTGGTGCAGATTCATAGGATCTGAGGTTGGAAGGGTCCTCTGGAGATCTCCTAGTCCAACCCTCCTGCTCAAGCAAGGTCACCTACAACACAYTGCAAAGGATCGTGTCCAGTCCTCTCCTTGTATGCTGAGCCCTCGGTCATCTTTGTGGTCTTTTGTTGAGCTCACCCCAGTAGTTCCTTGGCTCTCTGGTGTTTGGGAGCCCAACACTGKGCCCGGAGGGGAAGGATCCCCTCCCTCAAGCTGCCGGTAACGCTCTGTCTAATGCAGCACGAGAGGCTGTTGGTCACGTTGGCCACAAGGGCACGTTGCTGGCTCAGGGCCACCTTGTCTGCCAGGGCTCCCCATTCGTCCTCTGCAGAASTGCTTTCCAGCAGGCCAGTCCCCAGGCTGTGCTGGTGCCAGGAACCACTCCTCTCCCCACGCAGCCCCTATCCATGTGCACTCACCTTYGCTGAACTTCATGAGGTTCCTCCCTGACAATTTTCCCAGTGTGTCAAGGTCTCTGAGTGGCAGCACAGCCCTCTGGTGCATCAGCCACTCGTCTAGTTCTGTACATTCTGCCTCATCGTTCAGATCATTAATGAAGACAAGCTGTACTGGAGCCAGTACTGACCCCAACTATCTGCTTATCTGCCCAGTATTTCACCAGCTTTCCTCTGAAGCTCTCATCATTCCCTCCCCTTTTGAGGTRTCTGTGTTGCACACTCATGGCTAGGCAGAGAATGGTCTGCTGCTCTTCAAAAATCAGCCCCAGATACAGGAGCAACATAACTTTATTGGAGCTCAGCTCCTCGTGAGCAATTCCAGCAGCTTTCATGTGGCCCTGCACTGCTGTAATTAGGACACTGCTGTCCTAACGCACGTGTTCTGCTCCACGACCTCAGCTACTCCCTCTCCAGGGCTTTTTGTTTACTGTGGGCTACCAGGCTGCTCCAAGCTGGCTTRATTTTCCTTGAGCCAGTTCTGCACCAAGCTGGGAATCCCTCTGTAGCCTCTACCAGCCTGTCCTCATGCTGTCCTCCAGCATGACATGTTGTACAGGTCAACTAAGTGTCTTGGATCTGCTGAGGAGTTTCTGCCTTGAGATTTTGGTTGTGAGTGAGGAACAGCATCCAAGTGACATAAAATGCTTGAAGCCATGTAGGATCCTTTTCCAGGATAAAATTAATAGTGAGAAGCCTTCCCGGATGGGAAGAGGATGGATGGATGGAGACCAAACCAAGAAAGCATTGATTAATACATTCAAAGGAAAGCTGTATCATTAGCTTGTCAGCCAGTAATGCAATCTGCTTAATAACTGATGGCATTGATTACTGAGGAATTGAATACCGTGTGCTAAAAAATGAGAATATAGATTTGTTTACAACAAAGTGGCTCATCTCTCCTCTGGCTGCCAGAGAATACCTGTAATCACATAGTGAGCTACAACATGTTGATGACTCTGGCAATACGGAATTAAGATGGTTGAAGAGGATTCAGAGACCTGGTTGTAGTCTCTGTATAATCTTGGAGTTTGGCCCAATAATTCTTGGAATACAGTGTGTGTGGACTGGTGGAGCTAAAAGCCAGTTGTCACTGAAAGCAGCAGGACTTCGCTCCTCTTTCTCCTCACCTCCTAACTCGCACCTTCCAGTGCTGCAGGTGTTCAGGCCACCTCTGCAGAGGCTGCAGGAGTTTGGAGAGGCAGCAGTCCTGGCTGGGTGGGAACCCGAGGGGTTGGAAGGTGCAGAGGGGAGCTTCTCTTGTAGCACMTTATGGTTAGCTTGCCTTTGAGGTGCAACTGCACCCGCAGCATTTTTATGCCTTGGTTCTGTCTCTCTTGGATGGAAGCAGAAGCATCTTCCAGCCTCCAGCGCGTAGCTGAACCACAGAGGTTGTAAGAGGTTGTGCTGGCTGGGAGCTCCTTGTATTTCCATTTTTTAAACTGTAAAATATTACTATATAAAAAAAGGGAAAGGGGAACACATCATCATTATCATCATCTTTCCTTAGCCTACTTGTTGTTGTTGTTGTTGTTTACTTGCTACTTAAAGTATCTGTACAACATCTCTAGTTCCTCTGAAACCTCACCCACCAACAGGGCAATATTTGTCAATTGAAAACATTTTCTGGCAGGTGCTTAGTGGTTTTATTAGCAGAGACATTCAAGTACTGGAAGGAAGCAATGGGCACCTTTCTCTCCCTCTGCATGTGCCTGTGCTTGTGTGTTTGGGCCTGGTGGGCTCCGCGYGCGCCGAGTCACCTGGCTTATCTTCTACTCAAATTACAAGGAAAGAGAAAGAAGCCATTGCTGAGGTCCAGTCCCAGAACTTGGTGGTTGGCAGTGTTTTAGTTTTAGGGTTCTGTGCACTTCTTGTGTTTCTGTTCCATGGAGGATTATGCTTTAAAGCCCCGTTATCTTTGTTCTCACACACTCGATTGCAGTTTGGGGTCCCAGCAGTGATTATACTAAAGCAAAATAGCATGGGCTTTGAAAAATTCACCCAAAAGGTTGCTGTTACATCTCTGAAAGAGTGAGCTTTGCTATTAAAACACTTGAGCTTTCTGTTGAGCAGTACCTGGGAGAGGCYGATGCTGTGGCAGCGAGCGTGCTGCCTTGCAAAGCTCCGGGCGCCCCGAGCTGCGGAGGGAGCGAGGACGGAGCGTGTGGAGTCCGGCCTATGGGCACCCCTTACTGCCTGCAGCGCTCAGGCTCGAGAAGAGGCCACGCATCACGGAGATGTTGGGTTCTCCGTGGGGTGCATAAAATAGGGCTGAACACAGCGCATAATCTTTGGATTTGGTCCTTCATGGAAAACAAGGCAAGTGACGCTAAAAGCAGACTTTGACCAATAGTSTCTGCTTTCCTGTCTCTCCATCATGCTGAGCATATGTTGAGTGTGCTTTCTATATAACATTTGGCCATATGTTGAACAAGACCTCTAGGAATGACTTGCTAAGTGCCAGAAAATGCTAGGCTAGGTAGGCTAAAGCTGTTTTGTTTTAATGGTGCTTTCACATAAGCAGASATTTTAATGCATCTCAAAATAGGTTGATAAGGTTGGATGGAGTTTCTTAACTGTGGTTTAGAGAGAGGAAAAAAAAAAAAAAAGAGTAGCTATTAAGAATTCTATATAGGGTCATTTTTATCAAATGTGGGGGAGAACTAACACAAATTTTGGATTTACCTTCCCTTCTGCATTGCGCCTCGCTTAGGTGTTTGCCTGTTACAGGATTCTGCTCTCCTGGTGTTTAGTTCCCCCTTCTTTGGATTCAGATATAAATAGCTCTGCTATGTACAAAACTGCAGAGAAACAGACACCTAATCAAAAAATTTACAGCATTTAATACATCAGAACGACGGCAGAGCTAAAAAGCTTTCCATTTAATCATGCATTGCTTTCAGTGACCAGGAAAAAACAAAATAGGCAAACACAAAGATTTCTAGGGATTATTTAGAGCCATTTGGAATGTGTGATTTATGGACATTCACCCAAGTTCATTTTGCTTATAGAAAGGGTGTTACTTGCTTGCAGAGCCTGCTCCTTGTGTAAAAAGAATCAATACCAAACCTTCCAATTATGTTGCCTTTTGAGCCTGAGCATCCACRCTTTTCCAAGGAACAAGTCATTAGCAGCTCCTCAAAGAAGAGAACAGTGTAGGCTGGATTTTCTTGCTGCATCCTGCAAATGGAAACTGGAGTGTGCATGTATAGCAAAGCAGCAAAGCCAGGCACATCCTTACAGGCTGACAAATATAAACTCCTAAAGACTTGAGAAAACAAAATCCAAAGTGCCAGGAATTGGCCTGGAACCTTCCTGCCCTGCTCCTGCTCTGGCCCAGAGTCATCTTGGTACTTACCCAAGAGAAAAGGATTTATAGATTGGCTTTTGATAATTTATTTTTGTGTTATTTGTTGCCTGTGGCTGCTCAGAAGACTGAACAGAAGGTAGGCAAAAGAAACTGCTCTCTGGAGACCATTTTGCCTGCGAGCTGTTGTGGCTCTCAGCACATTACCAGGATGCTGAGGGCTTTTCAAACYGGAGTTGAGGTACCTGTTCTCTGCAGGATTGGGTTTACCCTTAGTATCCTAAGTGCTACTGCAGTGTGGGGAACACAGGGGCAATGTTCAGTTCTCAGTGCTTCTGTAAGCACAGGATGCCTGAAACTAACGTTAACATCTTTGTACTAATTTTGAGGATTTGCCTTATTTGGCTTTAGTGCAAATTTACTCTTAGACTTTCAAGTTACTGGATATGCTGCATATTTAACTCTCAGAATCAATGGAGCTATACTGCCTAAATGGTATAAAGAGTATAAATATTTTTCAACGTTTGATTATGTTTTTCAGCATTTCTTCTGCAGTGCTGTCTGCCTTGATAAAACGAATAGCTCCTCAGCACCTTTGTAAACATCAAGTGCAGCCTGCAGCTTTATTCTTCCATCACGAAACAATTCACAATGTGCTTAGTATTGCAGCCCAGCTGATGATGAGCTAAAGTGTGACTAAAAAGCGGCTCATCTGGTGGCGGCCGCGGCGCGTGTGGGGCCACAAAGGCTCCGCTGTGCTGGCGGCAGCGGGTGCAGCGCGGGGAGGCCGCGCGGGGCACCTTGCTGGGCCGCGCGCGCTGCGGGGAGCGCAGGCCGAGCCAGGCACCGCCACCGCCTGTGCCGCTGCCCGCACCGCTGCCGCCGGCCGCCCAGCGCAGGCTGAGGCTTGGCCTGAGAGCTCCCTGCAGCCCTGGCGCRAGGTGCCTGAGGGCGGTACTGGACGTAACTCCGCCTCGAGGCTCCTTCATGGAAGGATCCTCTCCTTTTTCCTGATGCCCCTCCTTAGCCCAAACGGCAGTCCCCTGGACATGCATCCATCCTGTTGGGAAGGGCGGTTGTGGTGGCCGGTGGCAGCGCTTCCGCAGCGCCCCTGTCCTGCGAGCGGCCGTGCCCCGCGCGGCGCAGCCCCGGCTGCAACGCCGCAGCTCGCCGGCGGCTGAAAGGCTGCCTGTGCAAGCTCCCTGCTGCCACGTGTTACACGGCTTTCTCAGGCTCCATGTGCATCTTAGCATATGAATTATTCCAGCTTTGTGTGTTTTCCTAGTGGGGCTTTTGCCTGTGTTGCGCAGGGCCATGGTGATGGAAGAGGCAGGTTCTGCTGTCCCTCATCCTGAGGTCCAGGCAGGGCTCACCCGCCTCGGCCCCTCGGGCTTCCAGGCCTGGAAGTGCCTGTATCCCAGGGCCTGGAAGTGCTTTGCAGCTTTGCTCTGCCTTGGTGCCTGCCACGGGCCTGAGACCTGCGGCGCGCCTTTTCTCTGGCCAATTGTTCCCCAATATGTCTCTGTGGCAGTAAGGTTTTACTGTACCCATGCACTGCCTCATCAGTTAGCGTAGGATCCAGCTTACATGGAAATGCATGGGATTTTTGCACTAACTTCTGTTGTTCTAGATATAAAGTCATTATGAGCTACTGGAAACTTAATTTTGTTTTGAACCATGAAAGATTGCAGGTGGTATTTAACGTATATGGCCTGAAAATTATCCTGCGTGAGGACATAAAAAATCCTTGCCTAAGCTGGGCTTGGGCTTTCCTAAGCTGAAGGGCCGGCGTGTGTACGGGCAGGTGCTCGGGCAAGGGGCTGTGTGTCTGGGGCGACAGGACGGGCTGCAGCGTGGCTGCAGCAAAGGCCTCAGCGGGCAGACTGTCACATACGAGTTCTAAACCAAACCCATTGATCCAGCTCATGAGTGTCATTCTGGTATGTTCTTTTTATTTATTTCATTTTATTTTTATAGAACAGCCTCTGATAGGCACTGAAGTGAATAATTCTATATTTAGCAATTATTTATGAACTGCAGCTCTCATAAACACAGCAGATGCATTTCCTGGATGGCAGCCATTAGTGCATCTGGGGACTTATTTACTAGTTGCTCAAAATATTGGATGGAAGGAAAAAAAGAAAAGATGTTCCCACCACTTCCTAATTTTCACTCAAATTCTGAGGTGCTCCACAGCATTCTTCTCTCCAGATTTCTCATCCTATAAACCTCCCTCGAGGCCTATCAAGTGTTTAGTTGCCTTAACAAACTTCRGTTCAGTCTTTACACTCAGTACTTGAAAAAGAATAATGATTCAGGATGCATTGTGGGCCCTGCTCCTAGCATCTTTAGGACAGCACTCTAGTTCTTTCATTTCTTTAAAGAAAAAGGAGAAAAAGATCATTGCAGAAATTCTTAAAAGGCTTTTCCTGTTGTGCCACGTGAGTTTAAACATAAGATGGAATTTTCAGAGTTGCTGACAGGTGAACTTGTTTAGTGTGGATGGCCGGTTGGTACCACTGGAGACCTGGGGTCTCTTTGATGGGCAGCAGCTCATAGAGCCGGGCCGGTAGCGGGCGTCGCGTTCCCTGCGTGCAGAGCCCACCGAGAGCAGCCACGCAGCAGGCTGCTTTGGGGCACCTTGTTGGGTGACTCTTGGTGCCTCGGCCGCGCTGCTCCCCTGCGCCCCTAAACTACCTGCCCCGAGCTGGTGGGGGCTCCGCTCCGGGTTACAGGCACCGACAAACTCCAGCCCCCGTGACACACCGGAGAAAAAACAACTGACYGGGGATGTAACTGCCCCTGGGCATCTCGCCCGCACACCTGGGTGCTTTGCTTTTGAGGCTCAGTGATGGTGCGGCAGGCAGCTTGCCTGTGCTAATTCTGAGGGCTTCAGAGCCGTTCCATCCAAAACGAGGCATACACTGTTTGCATATGTATATGTGCTGCGGGGAATATCTGTTTTATTGTTCGTTCCAAGTCTTATTTTTCTCATCTCCCATTCTTCCGTTTTTAATTCTTTAATGCCTTTTCCTTTTCAGAAGGGAAATTTGAAGTTTGATAAATGTGGACTGAATGGATGACATGTAGATTTGAATTTTCAGTACTTCAGGACTGAGAAGAGACAACATATGATTTCAGGATATTAAACGTATAATGAAGTATGTGCATCTCTAAGCTTAGTATTTTCCTCTCTTTGAAGCCTAGACCCTCAGTTTTAGTATATGGGGACTATAGGGGAAAGCAGGCTTTATGGTGAAGAGCATTTTGTTTGGTGTATTAGAATTTCAAGCATGACTATGGGTGGAAATAGGGTTGAATATGTCCAACTTCCCCAAGAGGCAGTGCCAGTGACGGGGTTTGTGGTATTCTCTTCACTTTGGAGAACATACCTGCTATTTTATGGAAGAGCAAATGTCGTTTGAAAGGATCGTTTCTTTCAGGAGTACATAATCATATTCCCTCTACACACCAGCAATGTTTTATATAGGGAAACACTTGAACGCACACACACACACACACACACACACACACACACACACACACACACACAATAAAAGACTTGCCAAGCCAGAAACTCATAGAAAAACATTTTATGGGTTTATAAGAACATACTTATCTTGCCTAGTAGGTTGGCATACCTGATACATCATTAGCATTTTGCGTATTGAGGTGGGACCAAAAGTGAAGTGGTGCAGCAAGAGTAGCTGAACRTCTGGCAGCCTAACACGCAGCAGTACTTCACTTATTGGTGGTTGTTTCCTGTCTWCATGGTGTGTTGGCTCTAAAACTCCCAAACTACTTGTAGATATTTTTAAAGACATTTTTGGCTTTGTTTCATTTTTAAAGCAAGATTAATTTTCAAAATTTCCATAACTTTTCTATAAGTAGCTTAATTTTAAGTATTTATTCCACTAGTCATAACAGAGTTTGCCATTTTGGATATGGTTTTATTTCCATGCCTTAAATGTCCAGGGGCATATTAATTTACACTGGAAATGAGTGTCACTTTTGATAATTTTTCACTGCTGTGTCTTTCCAAGAAACATCTTAAAAATTTTAAATGGCCATGAGGATTTGATGTAAGATAGCAGACATTACAGTAGAGCTCATAGCTCTTGGGTACTCAGTCCTCTTACCTTTTGTGCAAGAAAACAGCACTGGGATGCAACCCTTTAAAATGTCCTGTGCTCCTAAAAATAGCTTAATTGTTCTCTAAAAGAAAAAAAGAATAGTAAGAGTGGGTAAGAAAAGAGAATTCCTTCTCTGCCGGTGGGTCTTTTAGCAGTGCTAGCAACACTGCTCATGTATTGGCTTCGACATGAGCCCTTGAGCTTGGGGGAGGAAGTCTAAGAGGACACTACAAAATACATTACAAGAGCTTTTAAAGAGCTCACTGTATATAGAGTGTGCACCTTAGGGCATTTTKTAAGGTAAGGGTTTGCTGTTAAGACATATCCTTGTGTGCTGGCTGCATCTGTCGAAGCCGAGCTGCTTTCTTGTTGTATGAACTCTAACCTGTTATTTCATCAGTCCTAGAAGTTGAGAAGTTTCATGTCCAGCTCTGCAGATATTCTGTAATGTAAAATTAGAGTCATATTCTCTAGTTGTTACCCAAAATTCATAGAGTTCTTACATGTGTGGGGTTAAGTTGTTCATCTGTCAACTATTAAATGCCGATGGAGTATTTGCCACTCCAAATGATCTTTCCTTCTCCTTTCAGAAGTTATTGCAGCTATCAGAGAGRGCAGTGCTGGCTCATCCATAGACAGCAAAAGAGGATGTGTGCAATAAAAAGGAGAAGAATCAACAAGAGTGTCTTGAGATGACAGCTTGTCCTACATGCTTCTAGTCTGGGTCTGGAGGCTGGTCGTGCCCGTGACGTGAGCCTGGAGGGGCTGGGATGTGAGGCCCCTGTGGGGATCTCTGCAAAGARGGAGGGGAGCTGGGGAGGAATAAAGGGCAAATTTAAAAGGCCTCCTGAATGAAGGGAGGCCTTACTAGGGAGAAGGCCTTGGCAAAATGAGAGAAAAAGACAAAAAGATACATGAAGAGAGTGAGGCAGCACTGAAAAGAACGTTTTAACACCTTTCTGACAAGGCACTTCACCTTGCAATCTGCACATGGTGTAAGTATGCCTTGCATGGGGGACAAAAACCTGTGAAAGGCTCACGGGGCTGTCATTGCAGAGCGCTCAGGAGAAGGTGGGAAGAGCTCCCTTTCTCAGCTCCATCCACGGGAGGCTGCACCGTGAAGCCCGGAGCGGTGTGGGTAGAAGCTCCACTCACACCAGAGACCTCATGGGCTGTGCTCTCAGGTGTGAGTGCAGCCCATGGCTTTTGCTGAGAGCTGCTGAAGCCGAAGCTCTGCTGCTGCCCCATGCTGCAGATGGGATCGCTCGCTCGTACCTGCCTGTGGCAGCGCAGGCTTCGCAGTGTGTTTGCCCCACACACTTGACCCAGTTGCTGCTGGACTTGGTGAACCTCCCTCCCTCAGGTCAGCAGATTCCAACTCCAAATGTGGGTCACCAGACGGTTACTCCATAGGGTTGGTGTATGGCTAGCAGTGGTGCCACCAGCGCTGCAGCTTGTTAGCAGGCTCTCAGGACAGATGGACTCTCCAGGTTCGTATATGGTGGACCATCCATGCTCCCCCTCTGTGGGGGAGGAACTCTTTGCAATGTGAAAGCCCAACATGTGGGACAGGATTCCCCATGGCTTTGGATCCCCTGTGAGCCCGGAGGGACACAGCGTGGGCAAGACAATGCCTCTCAAGACTGCAGGAGGGATGCCTTGGGCTAAGGGCTTGCTTTCCCCAGTGTGGGGACTGTGCAGAGGGTCRTGTCTTGTCTGAAGGAGAAACTGGTCAGATGGGCGCAGCGACGATGGAGGGCAGGAAGGCTGGTTAGTTGGGTGTTAGCACCCATGCACACATGGTGACCACCTCAGACACCATCAAAAGGACTTGGGAAGGGCAGCTTGCTCATACCAGCTAGGCTGTGTTTGAAGTGAGGACTCTGGATGCGTGTAGATGTCGAGGGCAGAGAGCTTGGCCTTTGCAGTGCTCTGGTYGAAGTGAGCTTTGCAGGCTGTTACACTGTTACAGCTTTAAATCCTGAAAGAGAAAGGAAGCACCCTGATTTTTTGCACTCTTCTGCGTGAAAACAGTTCCTCGCAGACACACTGTGCGTGTTCGGGCAGCTGGTGCCCGCCAGCGAGACGCACGAGGCCTCACGTGGCGGGGCCGCGGAGGAGCTGCGCTCGCTCTCAGGGCTTCTCGACGTCATTTGTGTCCCAGTCTGATAGACCAGGTTAGATTTTGAGCTGCACCACAGTCCTTTCACCAAAGCGATGAGCACTTGCTGAAAAAAGAACCTAATTGCATATGTTTTTATTTCTATTGATTGTCTGCCACGCTGGTTTAATGAAAGATCTCTGTGGACACACTCCTATACCGGTAAAGATGTGCGTGTCTTACTGAAAAAGTTGCTGAGTAAAGATAATTCAATTAGGCTGCTGCACATGGCTGATRTTTTTACTGTTGATGTTGTCTTAAAATTAGCTGCCTGATAATGCAGTGAATGCCAGGGCATGGAAGATACGTTTAGTGGTAGATGTTCTGTCGTGGTACTGGGCACTATTTTGTGAAAAGGTTACATAAAACACATTTTAAAGAGATCTCTTTTGTTTTACAGAGTAAATGCACAAGGATATGTTTATAAGTGAAACATTTGGGAAATAAACAGGAGGACTTGGCTGAGGCAGCTCCGCACCTGTGTATTGCTCAGCTCCGGGACGATGGCTCTTGTGTTCAGAGCTCAGCCTGTGCCGTGCTGTTCGCAAAAGCGAGGCCAAAGTCTAAATCTTCCCTACTGCAGTTTCCCAAAGGAAGGTCCACCTGCAGCTTTTAACACACTGAAGGAGAGTATTTTTCCAGTGCTCACTTAAAAGCGAGCAAACAGAAACGCAGCTTCTCCGGCTACAGTGGCAAGTGGAGCGGCAGCCATTTCCCCCGGGCCCGCGGCGGCTGCCGCTCTGGCCRCTCCATCATGGCTGCACAGAGCCGGGCCCAACACTGTTGGGAGCTTTTGTTTCTGAAAAACAGAGCCTTCACATTCAGCAAATGGGCAACAGCTGTGTCCTGCTGATGGCGTGCATTAGGAGAAGATACGGAATAACAGAGAGTGCAGTGCAGGAATCCAATCTAGAGGTGTGATTAAAGCCATGCATCACAGTACCAGAGCCTGCACCCAAAAGGAAGGGCCACGTAACTTTTTTTGCAGACAGATTAAGCCAGAGGTATCGATTCCTGCCATGGTTACCAAGCATGGGGGACGCTGATGGGCATCTCGGTTGTGCTTTTCAGTCAGGACTGGGAGCAAGGACTGGGTGGCGGGTTGATCGGGGGAGTGAAGAGGACCGTGGTTACCTGCCCTTAGCTGTTGACCAAAGCTGAGCATTAAAACTGCCAGTGATTCATTTCTCCCTCTGAAGGTAACAATTTTAAATACTATAACAGAATATCTTACGTTAAACATAACCTGGACAAATTTACTATTTCCCATCTGTTTTTACTGAAAACAGCTTGCAAAGTGTCACATGCTCTCAGAGTATAAAGACTTTGTGCCAAAGAAAGAATTAACTCATTAGTCATTTAACACTTAAAAGTGACTGTCAAGCAAAATCTGTAAATCTCCATGATACATTTTTGTTCATGGTGAAGCACTTGCTGCTGCTTCCTGCTGTCACGTTAGCACAACATAAATGGAGATACCTGGGTGTTTTTCCAGGTCGGATTCCCCTCCAGCTAACAAAAACAAAAAACAAAAAGGGAAAAGGACCGATTTGACCATCTCTGCTGCTGAAATGGAGCAGAGCTGTCAGCTACTGTGTGGCCAGGATTCTGGCACCTGAGTTAGCTCCTTGTCTCCCTGAGGGAGCAGCCGAAGGACATGGACGTGGCACTTCCTGAGGTGCCACAAGGTCTGGGGCACCTCTCAGCACGGAGCAGCCACCCCGTGCCCTTCCTGCAGGCCACCGAGTGCCCYGCGTGACGCGGGCCGCCCCGGGCCTGCCTGCTGTTGCCAGGCCCTGTCCTCGGCGGGACGGCGGRGCCGGGTGCTCCGGCCACGGCCGGGCCAAGGGCGGCAAGCACTCGCTCGCGCGCGCAGGGCAGCACCCCTGCCAGGGGAGGCCCCACAGGAGGCTCCTTAAAGCTGGCATCAAGATAAACTTAGATTTATAAGCCCCAAATATTTATATTTATATTTATATTTATATTTATATTTATATTTATATTTATATTTATATTTATATTTATATTTATATTTATATTTATATTTATATGCCCCAAATTCCCATTTGCATTCTGCAGAGTGCGTCTGAGGAAACAGAACCTCTTTTGCTGAGGTGAGTTTCATTCTGTGGTGCTTGAGACCTCATTAATAAAACTGTCCCAAAAGCAGAAGGAATGCTATTTTTGCATTGAATCCTCAGAGGTTTCCTGTATCCTCACTTGGTTTCTATTTATTCCATGGCTTTAAAAGGTGTCTTTCAGAAGAATACTAAGTGCATCCTTCCCTATTGCTAAAAATCCAAACTARTTAGGGTTAGTCTGCAGTTTACAAGCCCAATTGTATTTTGAGCTGCASAGCCTTAATAATTTTTGACCCTACTGAATGCATTCGCTGTATTTGATGGTCTGAGTGTCTTGAAAGTTTATGGCAAATGTATGAAGCTGCCTGCACGAACATGAATTTTGTAGACAGACCTAAAATTACTGACATTGATTTCTTGCTATTTTTAATATGTTTTTGGCATAATTTATATCATTGTCCATCATTTCCCCATTATTGGATGAAAAAATATTTACTTTTGTTTTGAAGAATCCTGAAGGACTTTGCAAATTGAATGAGGTAATTCACAGTATGTTGTATATCTCTTGTACATCTCTCATGTATATCTTTACATGGAAGTAACCTTCCATGTAAAAGCAGAAGAAAAAGAAAATAAGGCAAGAAGCCT
Organism: Nothoprocta perdicaria; assembly: GCF_003342845.1. NCBI lineage: Eukaryota > Metazoa > Chordata > Aves > Tinamiformes > Tinamidae > Nothoprocta > Nothoprocta perdicaria. Next base: position 3,778,580 of record NW_020455555.1, on the reverse strand, counting down.
TCACATCTCGAGCTGAAATTGCAAATGTTTAGTACCCTAAAGCAAATATACCCATTAGCCAATGTCAGTGGGTAAAGAAGAATATTATAGGTAATTGCCACTGCAGTGGGAATGGAGTTAGGGGGAATTTAATTCCCCAAGCTGAAGTCCAACCACGGCATCCATTTAACTCAAAGTTCTCAAGGGCAACTTCAGRCCTTTGAAAACTGTAAGGTACTGGGGGAATTTGTGCCTCACCCAGGCTATTACTGATAATGAAAAAGCTTGCATATCAATGCAGATATATTTGCATATACAATGAGAGGTGTACACTGGATTAACAAACCAGGGATTTGAAGTTATAACTGCATTTGCACAATCTTTCTGCAAATAAATGCCAGTTTATTTTTACCCCATTTTGTCAGTGGCGGAAGGCTGTACGTGTCATCCTAGCAGGCTATCCTCTTTGTGTTTTAATCCCTTTTTTATGGATGGGAGTGCTTTTCCTGCTGCCCTCGCCGCGAATTCCCGTGTGGGTTTGCACGCTGGGCCGCGTTGAGCGGAGCGGCGGCGCTGGGGACGCGGACCCGCCGGCACTGCTGTCGCCAGAGGCAGAGCTGCTGCCCGCCTTGGTCACRCACTCCGTTTGCCTGCAAGAAGGGGATTCTTGGCCTTACGGGCACGTGGTGAGATTAGTCTGAGCTAAAGCCGTCGATCACAAGAAGGCAGAGACTGGCAATTCACATCCCCTTGTACCTCTGCTAAGACAATTCTAAAAGAAGGATAAGAGGAATGAATATCCAGGGTGCCATCGCTGCTTAACTCTGAATCATAGGACTAATTTGGTATTAGATGTGTGTATGGTGTTGTTTGAAAGAGGATTCTATGATGAGAGATGTCTTTACGGCGTTAGCACTCCTCATTTTGGGAAGTACGGTGTGTGTCGGGAATGGCTCGGGTTTCCATCCCAGAGCAGTCTGCCAGAGCTCCCATGAGGGTTTAGTTTAATATGCATAGATGAGCTCGTCCTCATGCAAGAGCTTTTCTAGTTTTTCTATTTACAATGCAAATATTTCCATGGAAATGTGTGGGAGCAAGAGAATTGTCTGCTGAGTTTGGATGCCTGCGATGATAATAAAAATATCATTAGCAGTGCCCAGGAAGAAAAGCAGATCACACAAGCTTGCGTGTGACTTTAGTCTATAAATTTCTTCAACTGTGTGTTTTTTGCTTCCTTCACACTATGCACACTCTCCCTGTAATCTGAAAGGATTACAGCCTTCTCCYGCAGTCTGTAAATAGCACTTGCCAAATCCAAATGCAGCATGTCCCGTGGCCCAGGTTAGTGCTGGGCATCCACAGCACGGTCCGTTTTACCCGAGGAGTGTTTGGCCAGGTGCCTGACCTGAGCTTTCCTGCTGAATACCTCTTCTAGGGAGACATTTGCTCTCTAAATGAGAAATGACAGTTTATAATAACACCGTGAGCTAGAGGGGCAAGAGAAGACAAGGAAATGGATCTGAACTGTACATTTAGGAGGGACTGGAGTTCCTCATCACAGCCCCCAGGATACTGATGTGGATCTCGTTGTCGAAGCGTAGATAAGCTCTGCTGTCCACAGAGCTCCTGTAAGTGGGAGATGGGGAAAGGTTTCCCTAATGCTTTGGGGAGGAGGAAAACTTATCCTCCTTTTTATTGTGAGTCTGGGCGAGAGAGAAATGGCTTTATTGTTGTTTGTGTTTTGCTTCGTGTCCAGGTGATGCTCCCAGTCCATTTGTAAGCCCATAATTTTCCAATCCGCGTGCTTTTTAATTCCACAAGATGGTGCTTGTAACTTAAATCAAAATGGAAGTCTTTCCCCTCCTCTTAAATTCTCTGCTGTGAAATCTCTAGTGAGACCCAGTGTTACTTCTATGCAGCAGACTGCATAATATTTCTTAGGATGGCGTGAAGAAATCCAACTGAACCTAAAGCAGAGTTACCGGAGTGCGTTAGCAAAAGCACAGCTTCTGAGGGGTTCATTTTCTCTTTGGGCTGTGTTTGGTGCTTTAATGATATGGTGACAAAATTCACAGTGCCTGTCCTGATAATTAATAAGATTTCTTAATGCAGTATGTGGGAGTTCAGGTTAAATTTTGTTTTTCGATTTATATGCGTTTTATTTAACTTTGTGCCGTAGTGGCATACGCACAAATCTAAGCAGGTTTTATTAATAGGGAAAAAGACTTATTTGCACCGTGTCTTAACATCTCCCCTCTGTGTTCTTCTCTCTCTGTGCTCTCCCTTATAAAACATTTCCTGAGGTCCGTGGCTTCCTCTTGCTTTAAATTCRGAACCAACGCTATTCTCTGCAGTTTTCAGATGAGCAGCATGYCTGTCTGCAGAATGAAATGTACTGGATTGGAGAGGACTTTGATAGTATTTTATAGCATTGAATATAGGTATTGAATAAATGCAAAGTGTTGATGCCTCTGCTCAAAGAATTTTGTATAAATATGGAAATGGGTCTTTGACAAGATCTATTACGCTAGCCCACTGGCTATTGCCTTGGAGCAGAGCAAGGCARCCCTGAAACGTCCCTGGCCTCTCGGGGTGCCCACAGGAGGAGGGGGGTATGAAGGATGGGTGGTGGTGGTGATGCTGCACATCACAGGGCATGTTTACACTTCCAGTGACTAAAATCCAGAATGCTGCTTGCCTGCTGTGATCGTTTGGCCCTGCACTGCAGTTTAAAATGCTGCACACCAAAAATATGTTAAATGTTACTGTGGGATTAAAACTAAAAAGTGGAAGATGGACTTGGAAAGTACCCTTTCTGTCCTGCTCGTGCAATGTTAGTTCTGCTTTCCTGTTTCTTGCTCGGCAGAAGGAAAGGCCCTGTGGACACCCGGGGAGGTCCCACCTGCGGAGCGGCAGCGTGTCCGTGTCGCGTGGAAGGGGCTTTGCCGGGCGCTGCCGCCGGCCCCGCGCGGATCTGGGGTTTATGTTGTGCTGGGGCAAAGAAACAAAGCAAAGAGACGACTTGTAAAATCGGCTCAAAAACTCAAGTTCAGTTGTATTTTCACCAGTCAGAAAGGCATATCTGTATCTGTGAGTTGAGCAATAAAAAATAGGTTTATAATTAAAGAAGGTATTTGGTGCCCTAAATTTGGCAGCTGCTGCATCCTCCATAATTCAGTGTGAACACTGGCTAGTTTGTCCTGCCAAGGGGCTGCTTTTTCCTGAAGCATCGCCTGGGTAATGCAGATGTAAGAAATACTACTGCTATACACTGATTTCAGAAACCCCATGACAGCTATTTAACATCAGGTACAAAATAACAGTTGGCTCAGAGAAAAGGGAATACTAGAGCTAGCCCCAGTACAGAGCTGAAGCTTCTCCCAAGGAAAAGAAATCCATTGTCAACGGGGGAATGCTGAGTGGGACAGAAAAGTAAAATATGGCTGTGCACCACTGTTGGAAAGGCTCTCTGAATAACGCCGTCATCCCACGGTGTGTTTGTGGATCTGCGCTAAATGTTGGGTGTGAAATGGGGTATTGGGAACTTCCCGAGCGTGTTTTGTTGATGCAGCACGAGCTGCAGCTCTGCAGGCGAGGGCAGGAGCAGTTGAGTCCATCCGCACGCGGCCTTGAGGACACTGAGCAAGATGCGTGTTCAAGCACAGGTACGCTGTGCTTGAACGAGTTTAGGAGAGCTGCTTTAGGGTGCAATAAAAGTTCCCTCGCTGCAGCTTAAAATACCCGCAGCCCTGCTGGAAGTGCTGCCRTGCATCCCGAGTACAGGCTCCCACCCCGGCGCTTTGTGCTTTCGGGAGCGCCCATCTGGCTGCTGGGATCAGCCACGGCAGCGCTGCCTCCGTGCRCGCCCTTCCCGGGGAGGTGTGAGCCTCGACGGCCTCCTGGAGCCTCCCTTGCCGGCTCCTYGGTAGCTGCTCAGCGGAATCGGGAAGGTGTCCGCCGGGATGTGGCCGGCGCTTCGTGTGTGTGCCGCACGGAGCAGCTCGGAAGCAGGGGCCGTGTTTCAGGGACAGCCTTCATGTCTGGCCAAGCTGCCAGCAGCTACAGGGAAAACAGAAATGGTTCTTATGCATCTGCTCCAGCAAATGTGTCCTGTTTGGAACGCAGTTTGCCCAGCTGTCCCTCACCCCCACAGCACGTCAGGGACGGTGACACGAAGAGCCCCTTTGACTGCCTTTGCTCCGGCTTGGGGAGTTGCTGCCTTGCCCTGGTGCTGTTCTGTTCTGTTACCTGCCCAGAGCATCAAGCACCAAGAAGCAGAAAATTCAGTATGTGACCTGAATTATTCTGTTATCCTCTCCTGRTTTTATGTTGTTGAATAGGTTGTGGGAAAAGTTCAGCCTGAGAAGTCATTTGAATTTTTGCTGGGACTGTGTTAAAAAGGGGCCCTATGTCTAGCCCACTTGAGTCATGTTTTCTTTGAAAATGCTGGTGCCTTGTGAGCTGCCCATGATAGGGAGAAACCCCCTGAGTGGAGGCCCTGCTCAACAGGGAGGCTGGTTTTGGCCTTTTTCCTGACCAATGCAAGTCAGACCGTCCCCCTCCAAACACAATGCCACATAGAGAGTGCTCCCAGAAGGATGCTTCCCTTTCTGGTTTCTGGAAAGGATCCCTACCTATCTGGAGCGATCCCAGCCTTTGTATATGGACCTTGTTCTCCCCCACTGCTGAGCAATGCGGGGAGGACCTGCTGGGCACGTTTTTATTTATATGTATGTAATAATTTACTGGGCATAGCCTCTCCATCTGGAGTGAGTAGCAGGCTGATCTGTTTGGCTTTGGCCATATTGCAGCTCTACTGATGGTCTTCATTGCATTCAGGAGGAGATGCAGAAGATGAGAGTTACTTCAGTGATTCCATTTTTCTTTTATTGAATGATGCCCTGCACCAGCTACAAGCAAAGACTGGTAAGCCTCTGTAATGTGGGAGCCTAGACAATACATGCATTAGGTAGTATTTATTTCACAGAGCATTGTACACCTCGTGCAACGTGGTTCCCGTGGTGAGCCGAGACACCGGCCTGGTGCTCTCGGTACTTCTCCTGATCAGGCCTCCTTGGGCTTTCATTAGAATTGTTCCCTTAGATGGTCCTTGATGAATGAATAAAGTCAAGACTTAAAGCCAAATATTTTGTTAATAGTGAGTTGAGGGTTTTCTTCTTCTAATCTCTTGTAGAGACAGTGAAATGTTAGGTATCCTGGAAGACTGCTGCTTTTTTGGAACATGTTAAATGATTGAAGTTTCCCCTTCTGTACACAAACCATGTCTGAGCGTTTTGAGACCATCTGGCAGTTCTGCTGCTTCATGTTGCAGTTATCCTCAGGAAAAGCTGCGACACGGACAGCAGAGGGGAGCGTTCGGAGCGGTTCCCTGCCAGCAGCCACKTTTCTGCTGCTGAGCTCAACTCTGGTACAAAATACCTTGCTGTTGTCACCATCAATCTTGTGATTAATTCTTTGCTCTGGGCAGCCTTGGAATATTGAATATTGCTAGAAACAGGATTCAGGCTGAGAGCCAGTTCGGTGCCACATAGGTACCATATACAATTGAACAGTGCACTTTACATAACATTCATCTGATTCCTTCAGCTCATTCCTTAATATGTTCTTCCAAAAGCTGAAAAAGTTATTTCAGAGCTRTTTATCACTTTCCTGTACTGTGATGCAGTAATGAGCTTAACACACAATTTATATCTCTCTGGCCAGGTGTTTGTGTATCCATGCCCTATGGATATCACCAGCAGCACTGGTTTCACTAGGAATGTTTCTGTTGCCTCGTGGCAGTGTGGTGCTTTACCAGACATGCTGTATCCTGCCTCTCAGAGCGAAGGAATCGCTGCGTCCTGGAGTCCTACGGCGCAGGGAAGTATTTCTGAGAAACATTAAGGCAACTACTGTTTTCAGTCTGTACAAAAAGACAATTTTTAGCATGACTCGGGACAAGCTGCGCAGGTTGCAGCAGGACAACGTCCGTTTAACGGGCAGAGAATTCAGCAACAACCGGGTGCTTCATGGGGAGGCAGGAGGGCCTGGGATGGTGTCCTCTTGTGCCTTCTGTGTATAGTGTTTCGCCCTTGCTGTTCCTCATCTCCATGAGAGTTCATGCGAGGTCTGTGGCTCTACTAAACATAGAGCTGCCCGGAGTCTCTGGCTTTTGGGTTTTCCTCTCCTAATTGGCTAGCCGATTTTTGAAGCACGATGGTGTCAAGTCAATTTGCCCTGGAGTCCATTGTGGGGTTCTCATCACGGACATTATGTAACGCTCCGGCCCACTCCAGCCTCATTACCCCATGTTTTTCCAGGGCTCAGTGAGGTGCTGTGACATTGTCATCGAGGCGCTGAAGGGAAATGCTACTAAACCCCAGCCCTTTTAGGTGGCTTTCAGGTTGAATCTAGCTAAGGTAATACTCATTCTGCCTGGTTACTGGACTGGCCTTATCCCCTTGCTGTTGGTCAGGATCTTGACTTTAGTTCATCTTCAGTATTGAACTGGGACTGCTTGTCTTAATGATTATAGTCTTAATGCTTATGTATCGACCATAATAGAATGAAACTCTGCTGCTCATTTTACTTCTTCATGATCTGAAGAGCACAGAGTAGTCTTGATAGCAGGGAGTTGCCTTAATAAGTGTCACCTTGAGCTTTATTTTCACCCAGCAGCTTATTATGTCATTTCTGCGACCTTTTGTGGCATGAGTTTTACAAAATCACTTTTCCGTAGGCTGCAGTGGGAGGCTAAACCTTCCTGTGTACAGTGAGTGCATTGAAAAGGTGAGTTAATGCTGCTGAGGTGGAGAAATTGCTGAGGTTCACGATGGAAGCGACAGAACGGTACCTTGAATGAGGTGGGGTCCGTTCTGGATAGCTTGTTTCCCTAACAGTCTGTGTCCCGCTTCATCTCAATTCCCAGAGAGAGGATTCATCCTGAGGGGATTTAGTCTCTGGTGTGCTAACCTCAGGGCACCTGGAAGGTGCAAGTTTAGCGCTTTGAGATGCTAAAACTCCAGCTAAGGAGTGAAAACACAGCACAAGTGCTCGGCCGGGCAGTCTGAGCTGGTTAGCTCAGAGCTACAGGTCAGCTACAGAGACACATAACTGTGCTCTGAAGAAACAATATGGAATTGAAACTCAGCTTGAAGTGGGCTTGTAGATAGTGGCTCAGATTCTTTGGGCATGCCACTCATACCGTACACGTGTCAGTTATTTTAGTCCCTAATTCTGGGAGCTCCTTGATCTGCCTGGGAGCGCAGTATATCCTGGGAAGGCGAAGCGCGGCTAGTGGGGAAGCAGGGCCTGCTATGCATGTTGGTAGGGTAAATACTTGAGCACTTTGGCAGGTGTCTTCCTTGGGCGCTTTGAATATCCTGAGTTGCCCAGGTGGCTTTGGAGTCTCCCCGGAATTCGGGAGTCTTCAGGAGTCTCCGGGCTTTGGAGACTCCCTGGAACTGCTGCAGGCTGCCCTTCAAAGGTGGGAGCCCTTCAGTCTTTGAGGTTTCATTCCCAGATGCTGCTGAGGAAGAAGAATACGCAGAGATATTCTGTGGGAATGACCACAGCCTGCCTTCCTGGTCACACATTGGAAAGCCTTTAAAGAGAAATTTGAAATATCTCACAGCAGAAGCTACAGGATTTCTTTCTTAGTTCTGCAGAGCTTTAGATTATATGGGGCAATGGGAGATGAATATTCTTGTCAAAGTTAAGAAAAGGATCCCTGAGGGATTTGCAGATTTTATAGCTACTTTCTCTTTAGGAACAGTAGGTTACGTGGGARCATAAAGCAGACTTTTGAAGGAGGGCAAGTGGGCAAGAATATATGTTTTTTTCATCTTGACCAGGTGATCTTGACTTGACTAATGTATTGGTAACTCCAAATTATGGGTTAACCTATTTCAGCCTGCCTTTCCCATTCTTGGGCAGCTATTTGTATTGTTTGTATCTCGTGTCAAGCCGTGTTTTTCTTTCTGCTGCTTTCTGCCATGTGTTGCGTTGTCTGGAAGCTGCTTCCAAGCCAGTAACCATAAGCGCTCCATCTGGGTTGGGAGCAGAGCAGTGATAATGTAAAGGGACATTTCAACTCTTCTGTTCGAAAGAATCCTCCATCTGTACCAAATCTGCCATTTTCATGTGATTGTAAAGGATATTTCTTGGCTTTTCTCTTCAGGAAGGGAGGATGTTGGTGGTTGAGCTTTTTTTCATGCCTATTTCCTGCTTAGGTGATTGCACCCAAGGTCCCTTCTTTCTCCCAAGCTAGGAAGGACTCCAGGAATTTGCAGCCCATGTAATTTGGGCTAAAAAGTAACAAAAGGATCTTGAAAACTCTGCTCAAAGCCTGTAGCAAATTGATCTGGCCATTAGTATTGAGTCTCCTTACCCATTATCATTTATTAATTGCACGAACATGAAGGATCATCTTGAAGGCAGTAAAACTGAGCCACAAGGTTAAAGAAACATCGTGTCACTATGATTTATGAGATGAGCTTCCAGGGATGAGCACTGAATTGATGGATGTGAATGTGCTTAGATGACTTTTCTGGATGCTGCCAATTCTTAATTTTTCTTGTCTTTTATTTTTTTCTTGGTTAGTGTTGGTTAGTGGAAAKAGAACTGGGCATCTCCTCTCATGAGGATGTCAAGAACCACGAGGGGGTTGCGGAGGTTGGAGGCACCGTCTGGGTCTGGCATCTGCCTGTTCCATGGGGCTGCGGCAGCTCGGGCAGCCTGTGAGGCTGTTGGGAGAGCCGGGAGAGGCCGCTTGGAGCCTCGGGAAGCCTGGGCCTGCCTATAAGGCAGAATTGACACAGAATCACAGCTGATTTTGCACATCGCAAAGGCAGCAATGGCTGCACGCCACAGAGGCATCTCTACAAAGCATGCAGGGCTCTATCAGCAAGGGTGAGGTTTCCTTTTATTGTTTGGAAATGATAGTTCTGGAGCCTCAAAAGATAAGGCTGGATCCAAACGCAGCTGCAGAGCCTGCGTGCTGCAGGGAGGCGGCGAGCTGCAGTAGGGCTGCGGTGGCCGAGCCTGCGGGAGGTGAATCCGTGCACAGGGGCTTGGTGAATCCATGCACAGGGACTTGGTCATCACAGACTGCTGGAATGCACATGGAAGCCCWTCCCCTGCAGACAGCCGCCAACTTCCCCGCGTTTAGTCAATGCCAGGAGTCTGTCTTAGTCACGGAGACTGTCATGCCGTAAGCAAAAGCGTGCAGAAGCAGAGGGTGGCGGGTAATAATCAGAGCGTCTTCAGGGGCAGAAGTGAAATCACTGCAAGTAGATCATCTGACTGAGTGGCCTGCACTGTTTACCTAGTGATGCTTTGGGGTCTCAACTTTGTACCTTCTGAAAGACACTACTTAGACCAGCAAATAAATTTGCAGTTAAACCCAAGAGCACAGAGTTACTGTCCAGTGCCTGAAATCTGTTCGGTGGAAACATGGACAAATGTTTCTTGAAAACACCAAGTATATCTTGCTGGCTTGACAAGGATTACTGAGTTTGCTTGTGTTCTTGTTTTTTGTTGTGTTTTTTCGTTTTCAGTTTAATCCCTCTGTTGTCGGAGGGTGTGTGTGCTGCGAGCCGAGCAGCGTGGATCTGAGCAGAGTGACACATGCTGCAGGCTCCTGCAGGCTCCTGTGGTGATGAACGGGCAAGGCTCTCAGCTTTCCTCGCCCTCAGCAGCTGAAAACTCGCAGGAACACTCCTGCTTCCCGAAGTAACTGCAGGGAAGCCTGYGGAAAATACCAGCTTTTAGGGTAGCTTTCATTGCAGAGGAAGAGGTCTGCTTTGCTGGAAGCGTGAACCTTTCTCTGGGCTTCCCTCTCAGTCAAAAGGATTTTGCTCTTGGTGCTGCTCTTAATGCCTTTAATTTAGGAACTTGAAGTATTTAGAGCCCAGCCCTTTGGTTCAAACAAATTGCCTCCAGAACCRAAGGCATAAATCTATCATAATTAGTCATCAGAAAATCTGAATAAATATAAAGTTGCCCTGGAGTAGGAGGCAGGTCTACATGGCATTCAGAGCACACGGAGTGTAAAATGGTGTTGTTGTTGCCTTTAGAAATAGCTGAAAGTCGTCTGCATTGGAAAGAGCTGATAAGCACAATGACAAAAGCCTGTTTCATGAGGGAGCCCAAGCAGTGTGGCTTGCTAATCAGCTGATGCGGCAGCTATTTTGGGTATGCTACAGATCACGATGACACGCGCCGGGAATGATTGGAGGCTGCAAATACGGTAAGCCAGCCGGGAACCCTGGGACACGCTCTGTTACTAACTTAACAGTCTTACAATCGCCCGTCCTCTGCCAYTTAAACAGCCGGGGGAAGCCTGACAAGAGCCGAGCTTCCTTCTGTAGGGGAAAAACCGACCAGCCCTTCCGCAGGCTGCTCCTAGCAATGGCCCAGGGTCCAAAGYGTTAACTAATTGAGTCATCAGGTTTCAGATTTGGCCACAGAAAATGGCAGTGGAAGAGGGCGAATGCTTTCCAGAACAAGTAAGCCTTTAGATTCTGAAATGCGAGTGACACTTGCCTATCTGATGTCTTGTCTTTGTGTGAAGGGAAGCGGCGGCGCCGGCGTGTTTTGYGTTGTGACCTGCGGGTCCTGGTGTGGGCTGAGGCAATAGCCAAGGGTGCACGGTGCTCCCTGGCGCCGTGTCCTAGGGCGAGCTGCATGCCGCGCCGGGCCCGCTGCTCAAGGCCCTTTACAGAAAGTGAAGGGACATTTCGTGATGCTTCGTTCTGTGATCAGGGCCTTGCCTTACCTCAGTATGCATGGCTCAGTTTTCTTAAGGGAAATACTTCAGCAGATCTTATACACTGTGGGAAAAAATCAGTGGAGTGACACTTGTAAGGCGTGTTTATCAAGTAACAAGCTCGTGGGTCTGTTTGAAGCCTGAGGAAGGATCCTGCTGCAGCCGCAGCGCTGGGGTCCTGCTGAGGGGAGCAGACGTGTCCGCAGCTCGCTGCCCCCGCGGCGGGCACTGTTCCTCGCGTGCAGGTCGAGCACGTGCACAGGTTCCCCGTGCTGCTTCCCCGGGGAACTAAAATGCAGGTCCCTGGAAAAGGGGGCTGCGCTCTTTGTGTCGAGCTCTGTAAAAGCCTCAGAGAAATAAAAGCTGCGACATCTTTTGAAGGCTGGGAAAGCCGAGGACGACATTCCCCTTGCTCGGAGCTGTTAGGGATGGGAGCGCGAGGCAGGTTCTGGCTGCTTGGTGCCTTAGCAGGAGAAGATGCGGCCCTGAGCGCTCCTACCCGTGRGCAGGGCTGGTGGTCGGGTGTTGCTTCCCACCGGTGATGGGCATCCGCCTCAGCGCCTGCTCGCTCTCCTCCTGTTTGTAAAGTCATGTCCACACAGCAACCAAAGTGGTTGTCCAGGAGTTTGGTGTGAATAAATATCTTATAGGAGAAGATCTGGTTCTGGTTGGAGATTTTATGATGCTTGATTAAAGCCCTGCTTCTAAGGGAAGGCAGAAGAGGAGCTGGAGGTCCGGGAGGAGCCACGTGGCGGCCACCGCTCCCTGCGGCCTGGGCTCTTCTTCCTTAATCTGTCTCCATACCTGCGTCTGCCGTGGGCTCCCGTGCGTGTCGGAGGGCTCAGGGAGGAGCAAGGGCTGCCTCTCTACGCTGTGGATTTGCCGTGCAGAAGCCGTGTCTGTGCTCAGCCCTGTGTGCATTGGCACCACTGTGTAATGGTGGGATGGCTTCAGCCAGGGCAAGCACTGCTGAGGGCGCTGGGCAGTGTCCGTCCTTGGAGCTTCCTTTGTTAAATTTATATCAACCGGTCTTCACTTTACTGATTCAACTGAAAAATAATGCTAAGTTTGTGATTATTGCAGTATTAAGGCCTTTTATGTATTTTACTTTATCTTTTTAAGCCACTATGCAAAAAGTTATCAGTGAAACACAGTTATCTCCTSCAAGGAAACCATGGGATGTTTTCCTAACATACTTCCTTCCGATACTAAGAAAGAATGTGATAATTTCCAAGTGAAAATAAGCAGTTATGTTGGGTTGGGGTGAGGTGGGGTGTTCACACTCTTCTGGTTTGCTTGTTGTTGCTCCGCTCACATTCAGCTCCTCAAGACTCTTGCAGGGGCTCTCAGCTTCGAGGCAGAAAAGCACGCGCTCAGTCATGCAACTGCACAGAGCCGGTGCGAAGGTGGCCTGCTCCCTTCCCAGAGAGCAGGATCTTTGCCTATTTGTATATTCACCTTCTTGTTTAAGAAGAAAAACAAGCTCTGTGCCATTTTCTGTCCCCTCTGTGTGGCCCAACCATTCCGCCTGCTCTCTCTGCTCCGGGAGCTACTGCTGCCGTTTCCGTCCCGTCCGTACGTGCGGCTCCTGATGCGGACTCGCGAGGCCGGCGGCCAGGCCTCGTGCCGATACGGAGCAGAACGGCAGCGGTTGCCCCGCTGCGAGGAGAGGGTTCAACTCGACTCCAGCTTCTCCCAAACAGAGTGCCATGTCCGGACCCAGCGCTTGAGGCTGGGCTTGATCGCTGGGCACAGCAGTCGCTGGGCTTTACTTGACGGGCAGCTTTTGCCCACTGAGCTTTGCGCTTAGGCTGGAAAAAGCCTAAGCCTGCTTACTGGTGCCTGGGGTGGTCTCTAAGCTGCCATGTGCAGGGCACTTCCTCTCTGTAACTCTGTGTGACATTGGATACGTTTCCTATGGACGCCCGCTCCCAGTGACCTTGCAGAAGTTTCCATGCGGTTTCACACGGCCGCCGCCTCGAGCGGCGCCAAATGTCACTGCGTGAGGTCTGCTCTGCTTCGGGGGCCTCGCTTGCTGGTTTACAGTAAAATGGTAGGTTATAGGATGGACCTGGATTTCCAGGTTTCTAATTTGAAACAATTCCTTGTTTCAAATGGGAAACAAGATATGGCAGAGTATGGTCTGCAGGGAAACGCAGCTCCAGGAGGAGAAGGGAGCCACGAACCACAGCCGTAGGATTGTCCTCTGTGCTGTTCCTCAGCAGGACTCGTAGACATCCCTGGACCGAGCTTGGAAGTGTTTCTGGCAAGATGCTGGTTGCTTCCACCTCAGAAATGGCTTGGCCAGGTATGCTCAAATGATCTTTCAAGTTAAATTCTTTAAAACTTTCAGGGAGACTTATTTTGTCTTGAAGAATTACATGAATGCCTTGAAAAGCAGGTATAGGATAGAAAGGTAGAAATTATCCGATTAGGTTCATACTACTGACGTGAAGTGATTAACTTTAGAGATTATATATCTGAAATTACAGACAAATAAGTACAATTAAAAAAATTGAAAAGGTTTGAATATTTGCTTTTCCTTTCTAGATGTTAATTCTAAAATCAGGTGCAAACAGCAGGCAGTGCAGTAAGTGACATAATTCATGTCTTCTTTCAGTGATCTGAAGAATAGGACTCTGACATGGAAAAGGCTTTAGAAATGAGCCTGGGGTGCAGTGAGTTTATCTCTGTGCTCATTGGTACTCTGCTTTGAGAGAAAAAATAGCAGGAATAGATCAATAGCATCTCATCTAGCTTGACACATTAGAGAGTTACTAACTCGAGGTGTATATAAGCTTAAGAAGAAACCCTCTAAGCACATCCAGTCCTTCTCTAGCTCCCTGCCACTGTGGCTGCAGTTGCGAAAGCCACTGAATTATTTTCTRCTTGTAAGTGTCTGATGGGAAAACTTCAGAGAGCGAGAGATGAGTCATTACAGACTCGGGAGTTTCTTCCCAGAGTTGAAACTAAACTTCCACAAGTTGGGCTCTCGGAGTGGGGAATCTGCCTCTGCAAATGCAGATGCTCAGATCTGTTGYCCTCAAGTGTGTCAGATCCTTTCCACAGAATATAAATGCGAGTTGGACGTAAGGGCTCTGCTGCTGYCGCTGATTGCTCACACTCTGCTCCCCAAGGAATCTGGCTCAGTACCACAGGTCTTATGGTCTGGAATAAAGTGTGTCCAAGCTTACCATGCTGTTTAAATTTGTTCTTYCACCTGGGGCACCCTGATAGCCCGTGAATTTGAAATTTAGGCCTTCATTACTAAAGGAACTGTGTTTTTCCATTAAAAGAAAACAGTTTTTCCCCATTTACTGTTCATACATGCTCRGAAAACAGAGTAGTAAATGTTGAGCAGATGCACACTGATTTGTAGTCCTGGAAAATAAGACTCTTACTCTTGGTCTTACTAATTTAACACATTCATACTAGTAAATGCTTCTGTAATTTCTGTAGGTGAAACAGATCCGCCAAATGTCTTATGGGTTTCAAGTGCTCCTCTGTGCAAACCCCACGCTGAGCAGACCCCCGTCATCACCTGCCCTGGAGRTCGTCCCAGGACGCTGGCTTGAGGCCCGCTTGGTTATTTGTTATTGCACTAGCAGGTGTTCATTTTGTCAGACTCTAGTTAATCCATTCTGTGTTTGCTGCTGATATGCTTTAGTATCTTGAGGGAGACTTTCAGTGTGTAACACATGGATTATAGTCTCCCATAACATGTGGATGCTAGGGAAAAATCTCTCACTTGGAGCTGGTTGTCTAATTCTCTATCTTTTGTACCTGGGAAATCACATAGCCTTTGTACATAAGCAAAGGAATAAGAAGTGCTTTTCACTTGCATCCTGCCTTTGTTTTTGACTTCTCTTAGGAATCGGTCGTTCAGGCATTTAAAGAGACGCCGGGTTGGGTAGGTTTAGAGTCTCTTTAAGAAGACTATAAAGTCTGAGCAACTTGTGCAGCAGGAAAGCTGCATCGTGGCCTCCTAGCAGATCCCCATGTGTTATGACAAGCACACAGCTCACTATGGACCTCTTAATGCTGTTAGAGGAATACTGAATAGCTCTTGCATTGGAAATTTGGAAATGTTCTTGTGCTTATCAGTCTTGCCCTCTGGGTCCTTTTCAGAAGCCTGGTGCTCAGCTACYGTTACCTTATTTTCAGCAATAACAGTGAGTAGCAGTGTTGGTATTTGCCAGAGACAGACTAACAGGGAAGAGAGTTGCAAACAATATTGACAATGAGATCTACTAAGTCTGCACGTCAGACACTTASCTGCTCCTGTGGTCCAAAAAGGAGAGAGACTTTCATATCTGCTTGGAGGTTCTTCTGCTTTGGTTAAGCTGCTCTTTTAGCAGGATTTCTATAAAGATGGCCCTGAATCCAAGATGCATCTTGCAGAGATCCTGCCAGCCTGCCTACCTGTGTGATTGCACATGCGGGTCGGCTGCAGCCCCGGGCTTGAGCTGTACCCTGCTCTTGCAGCTACAGTTCATGACAGCTTCAGGTGCAATTGTTGCACTAACATGTAACATCAGTGCACAATGTGCTCTAATATTCAGCTGGGTTTTAGTCTGCACGAGTGTGAACAGAGGGGGTTGGCTGCTTTATCGCATGCAGTACAAGACTATGGTCAAAGAAGGGTGATGACTAAGTTGCATAATAGGATGAACAATTAGAGAGATGTGCTGGGGGTGGATTTGGGGGCCAATAATTCAGTCTGTTCTCATGCTGCAGTCATGTCCGAAACAGCTGGCTTCCCTAGCCAAGGGATTTATCCTTCGAGTTGTCAGGCAGCAGGAATGGAGCTCTCCTGGTTGCCCTGTGGTTGTGTTTACAGTTGTGATCCCCAAGTATTTCTCTGCAGGATAATTAACAGCAGAGCTGCAGCGAGCAGTTGGCCCCAGGCTGTCACGTTCTTATCAGAAACCACACGTCCGAAGCCTGGTATGTAAAGCATGAGGCAGGCACAGCCGTTTGCACAGGAAAACATCATCTTCCCGCTCAGTGTGAGCTGCCCACTGACTAATGAAAAGGATACGAGCGAAATTCTGTCATATAGGTGTGGTCATGAGGCAGCAAAGAGGACATGAAGGAATCACCTGCTTGGAGAATGAGGATGGAGGGTTTCCCCAGGAAGATCATTGATTTTGCATGGTTTAAACATCACTGTTAACTGGCCTGTATAGCTTAACTGAAATAAAATCTCATAATTTAGCGAATGAGGGTAATGATTGTTTGGAGGAAGACTCATAATTAGCCCAGGAGCAAAATCTACAAAATGCCAAGGACCCCAGTTTGCAGCATAGGACTTGCCTCCCACCAGACCTGGCCCCACTGCTGAGGAAAATGCTGCCGCTTCAGCATTCCTCCCCTTATCCAAACAAGCAAAAAGGTTATCGTTCATTTTCTGAGGTCATCTCGCGCGGCCACGAAACGAGCTCCGTTCAACAGGTTTCCAAGTGGAAGTAACCTAAGCTCATCCCTTGAAACGAGGTCGCTGCCTCCCCGCACAGCACGTTGGGCAGAGTTAGCATCTCTCCTCTGGGACTCAAGCCAGGACGTCCTGCCCCGGCACAATGGGAACCTGCTGGGGGTTTCCCTGCACAACAGCTACTGTTAAAGATGGAGTGGAAAACAAAACCCTGCTCTCGCTGTGGAAAAAAGACGGGATTTTTAACTGAAAAAGAAACMACTGTAAGCAGAACACAAAGGAAGGGGGATGAGCATAACGAGCATAGTGTCGGTTTGGGAGGGCGCCTGCGCGCGTGGCAGATAATGGCTTTGCGCTTGGAGGGCTCCGTAAATCATAAATATGTTCCCAGTTTTCTGGAAGGCTCCTCGCTAGTCCCAAGGGAAAGCCAGGCTAGCGCTTGAGCTGACAGGCACTCCAACATTTGCTAATATTTCTCTGCCTTTACTCATGCTAAATAGTCTTGTAGTTCACTTGGGGCACTTGGAGGGAAGGGCCCTGAATATGCATTTGCTAGTGTGAGTCAGCACCAGCTTTTTCTTGTTTTAAAATGGAAGCTTAAGATAATATGCAAGTGACTAAGAAGTTAGTCTTTCTTATAAAAAACGTATCTTAACTGTTGTGGCTTCTTCTCATAACGTGACCTAGAGGCCTCACCCTGCACGTCACGGGCCGTGGCATCGTCCCTGGGGCCAGGAGGAGCCCGGGCTGGGGAAACCCTGGAGTGGAGGCTCCTAAAGGAGCTCCAGGCTGGGCAACCTGCTGGGGGCTGCTCAGCAGGCTCTGCATCCAAGGGCAGTCTTATAGTAGACTATGCAGAAGAGGAATGCACCGAATTTTAAAAACAAAACAAACAAGCAAAAGCTGTGTGTATTAGCCAGTTATCTGCATTTCTACATTTCTTAAAGCTGTCAATAGTCTCAGGAAATACAGTGGAATAAAGGAACAAAGTCTTGCCATCTGTGAAGCAAAAGCTTGTTATTATGCATACATCAGTGCCAATACTCTCCCAAATCCCATGTTTATGCAGTATTGCCTGCATTGCCATTCCAGAGCTAAACCCTGCGCGCAGGAGCTGAGGTCTCTCTCTCCCAGAATTAAAGCAAACCCTGGCAAGGGGTTTCTCTGTGATTTGMGTGTGATTCCGGAGGGTCACAGGGCGGCATCCCTGGGGAAGGCGCGCGGCTGAGGGGCCGCAGCCTGCGAGCAGGGATGCCGGGCAAGCCCTCAGCAACGAGCGCTGCGCTGACAGCCACCACGGAGGGCCTTTGATGTGGGTCCCCAGCCCCTTCTTCTCTTGGTATTTGCCAAGGCGGTGGAAAATCAAAAGCTGATTTTCATCTTTGAAAAAACAAAAAACAGAACAGAAACAAACCAAATCTGCAGAGGTTGCTAGCATGCAGAATGCCCCTCRGGAGCACGAAGGTTAAAATAATAAGGCTTGAAGTGACTTTWTTGAAAAAAAAAAAGCAAAAAACAATCTGACTGTATTAAGGAAAGGTCTYGTGAATATGCTGTCTCTTTGGGCTTAGCTCTCAGGTGCCAGCTAGTGTAGAAACGTGTGTGTTAAGAGTAGGTACCCACTGTGGGAGCAGTCACCTGYGCCCGTGTGCTGCGAGCTCTCCTGGGAATTTCTGTCTGAAGTCTGTTTTTTCCTTAGTGTGTTTTTTAACGCCTCTAACAGAAGAGTGCCTTGATCTGTCTTTGACATGGGCTCGTAAGCATGATGGCAAGGCAGATAAATAATTAAGGTTATTGTCATGCTTGTTTGATCTTTTAAATCCTTCAGTGGTTCAAGCGCCAGCTCTTAGAAGCCATATTCCCCCCATGGAGCATGGAGGCAACTGCAGGCTATCCGGTGGATGCCAACAGGCTGTCTTAAACACCAYGATGTGAATCAGAAATTACATTTTCTCACTCTATTTTGGTATTTAAAATATATATATGTAAAATATAAAAAAATTAGGCTTATAATAGAACTGTAAAAATGTGAAATTATTTATAATTTATTTTTTTACAACGGCTTTGTGTAGGGACAGAGCCGGGATGCGTGGGAGCTGGCCTGCACATGCTGGGCCTGCACAGCCACCAGGTGCTGCTGAGTGTCAAGGGCAGTAGCACCCTGGGGAAACCCAGACTTGAAAGGAATTTTATCTTCTAATTTTTCACTGCGTATTCGCATGGGAAGTGATTGCTGCCTGGCGTTCTGGTTGCAGAAATGCTCCGTCACCCCCAGGCGCTTGCCCTGGAGCCCCGTCCTGCTCGGCTCTGGTGACAGAGGCACCAAGCAAGGCGGGCTTTCCATCAGAACTGTGCCCGTGTGTGTGTGTTTTAGGCTGGAACGGATTTGTCTGGCCCCTGTGCTGAGCTGCTCGGGGTTTGCACGAAGGCAGTTGCTGGTTGTGCTGTCCTGGGGGGCGGCGGGGCTGCAAAGGAGGGTGCTCGGCTCGTTCTGTGAGGCGGGAGACGCCCRGCCTCCACGGGAGGCCGCTTCCCTGCGCCTGCCGCGGCGCCCTTTCCCTCCGCAGTGCTTGCAGCGCCGGCCACGTAGCCGCTCCCGGCGGCACCTCCTGCCTAACGGAGAAGCAGTGGCTGTGGTGGGGCTGTTCTGTGGGAAACACGCTGGGGAGCTGCTTGGCAGTGAGGAGCGCGGCACGCTCCCAAAATAGCGAGCAGGAGCCRGGAGGGCTGCCCGCCGGGCAGGTGCTGCCGCAGGCTGCGGTGCTGCTGCACAAACCRCAGGAGAGGGTGAAGGTCCCTAAAACTGTGCCCCCACCTTGGGCACGAAGGGCTGGTAAAGCCTCCCCGTAGCACCTGCCCRTGCAGGGAGCAAGGTACATCTCACCCGACTTAGCATTTTCCTGTGCTTCTTGTGAATGCTGAAGCATCTTGAAGCGCTTAAACAGCAGTAATTTAACCCTGTGATGAAAAAATACGTAGAAAATCCATGACAATTTTTCTTATGCCAGTGGAGAGGAGGAGACAGCAAGATGTGGTGACTGCCAAATCAGAGGCAGCTGAGGGGCACACAGAAACAAAGCCTGGGTGATTTGTCCCTCCTGAAAACAAACCCTGTTCCTTCCCCTTGCTCCAGGCAGGATCAGCATTATCTAAACCATCTTTGGTGGGTATTTGCATAACCTGTTGTTAAACCCTCCGGGCACGGGAATTACTTTCARTGATTTCTTTCATGCTTAACAGTCCTTTCTGCTGTCCTCTCCTTCAAGTTACAGTCATCACACAGCAAGTTCACCATCTTTAATCMCTTGTAATCATTGAAGAAAGCTCTGAAAAAATGCGGTAAAGGCAGTGGCATTATTTCTAGGAGTTTCTAATTCTTTGCTGAAACGTAGACAAATACTGTAAATAATAAAACGCACCATTAAGTGAGGGAGGGTGGAGGAAATTCAACATAATCGAGTCGTTAGGCTGTTCAGTGCCTTAGCTCCCCAGAGCCATGGTTGAATGTAGATAGGTCTTTCAGCAGTGTGTATTTTGGTTTTCCAAGTCTGTCGTGGGGGGTTTTACATGGCTGGTCTGGTGTGCTCAGCCTGGCCCTTGGAGACGATGCGGCAATTCGGGAAGAGCCAAGCGGCTCCCATGGAGCCCTTTGCTGGGTCCCCGCGGCCGCCTTGTCCTGCRTGCTGGCACCCKCTGTGCCCGTGGGCGCCCGCTGTGTGCGTGGGCACCCTCTGTGCCCGTGGGCGCCCGCTGTGTGCATGGGCACCCGCTGTGCCCGTGGGCGCCCGCTGYGTGCGTGGCTCCCGGCCCTGCGCGGCGGCCGGGGCGGCAGGATTGGCACTCATGCCTGAGCTCGCGCCTTGTGCTGCCTCCGTGGGCAGCAGCCCTGGCCGCCCGTGCCGCGGGGAGCACCCACCTCCAGTAAAGCAACGCGGGATCCTCTCGTGTCTATTTAAACATGCCTACGTTGTGCTGTATCGTTAGCAACTTCTATGCCAAGGCAATGTGGTTCTATATCATGCCATAATTTCTAATGGGATTTTTCTTTCTTTCTTTCTTTCTTCTAGTCTGACACAAATGCAAGTTACCTGAGAGCTGCRCGAGCTGGCAACTTGGAAAAGGCTCTTGACTACTTAAAAAGTGGAGTGGACATCAACATTTGCAATCAGGTTAAAGAATATTTTGATCACATTCACTGTGTGAACACTTTCTCAAATTTGTCTGTTATTTACTGTGGGCTAAGTCTATATAGTTGTTTAAATTTTATTGAGCCTACTTCACATATCTTTGCCKCTTAGAACTTGTATTATGTCACTGACCAAGGCATCATTCCACTTTTATTTGGAGAACATTGTGTTATTTAGTGTTATCTTTCATTTCATTTATATCACATCGGGGCCTGGGATAAGCACACAGAGCTCCAGCTACTATATCCTGATTTAATTCATATTTTTTTCAGTATAATTTAGCAGTTATGAGAATAACTTAAGAATATATTTTGGAAGAAGTCATCTCATTGGAATGTAACTATTTATGCTGTGTTGTTTGCTACCTTGGAAAAACCTATGCCAGTCTTTTCCATTACACTTCCTTCTTTTATTGTTTCCTTCTTTTTTAAAAACCAGAATGGGTTGAACGCTCTCCACCTGGCTTCCAAGGAGGGGCACGTCGAAGTTGTCTCGGAGCTGATCCAGCGAGGCGCCAACGTGGACGCGGCCACCAAGGTCAGCCGGGCCCGCTCCGTTCTCCCCTCGCACCCGTCCCGCGGGCACGAGGTGTCGGCCACCTCATTGCAGCAGTCACCCGGGGTTCCCCGCTCTCGTCGGGGCCTTGGGAATTGTTTTCTAGGAACCTTTTAGATTACAGTAAACGTCACAGGCTACTAGTGATGAGATTTATTCRACAAATTGTAGATTCCTGTCATGTTTTCTGTCCACGTCTTCCAGAATAACTACCCACTGGATGTATTTCATGCCAAGAAATACTATGTTTTAAAGTGGACCATGCTTTTGATGGTATTGTGAGGTATTTAAGTTGGGTAATCTTTTCAAATATCACCATCTCATTTCAGAAAGGAAACACAGCATTGCACATAGCATCCCTCGCTGGGCAAGCAGAAGTAGTCAAAGTGCTGGTTACAAATCGGGCCAATGTCAATGCACAGTCTCAGGTAAAGTAGCATTTCTCACCTCACTTTGGGACTATCAAAAATATTACTGACATACTGAAATCTTTCTCCCGTTGTAAGCTATGTTGTTAATAAGCACAGGTGGGAGATCTCATTGTGTTAATGGTGGCTCTGGGTAGTAGGGTTGGACAGAGTTGGAAAAATGAATGTGATCCTGCTAAAGTCCAAACCCATTTCTGTTTGATTGTTCCACACATGTAGGTAATGGAGGAGAGGTACAAGGACCAAGTTTAAACACATAGATGCCATTTTATTAGTGATCCAGGCATTTTAGYGAGTCTAGTGCTGAGTTCATTCCCTCCTTGTAAGTCAAAAGTGATTCTGTGTTTCTGGCTAAGTGGAATTCTTCCCCTCTCCTTATAGGACACCCTACAGGAATGTGTAGAGCTTTTAAGTTTGGTCAAAACCTGTGAATGAACATTTAGGCTAATTACAGAAGACTGGAGAAATGCAAGGGAAAGCAGTGTTGCTGCTAAATGTGAAGAACACAAAAGAAGCAGAGAGAAACTGTCTCTTTTTTTTTTTTTTGACAGTGTATCCAATAATACGAATAAAGTATTTAATTGAATCTATTTCAATAGTATTAGTTATTTATGATTTATATTTCAGGTTTCATTTTATATTTCCTTCAACTGGATAAAGAAAATAGGCTAATCAGTTCCACTTGTTCACTATTTTATACTAGCTAGATGCTGCAATATTTGGTTTAAGGCATCACAGAATTAGAATTTAGAGAGCACCRCAGCAATAAAAAAAGCAGTTTAATTAAAATCTTCTACAAATATTAGGAAGTAAAAGAAAGCAGAAACATTCCCCATGATTTTCCTGTTGAAGAAAGCAAGATAGCTATGTAAGGTTCTTCTCTGATTGTGTTTAAGTCATGGATTCAGCCCTGAAACTAAAAATAATCTGCAGTTGTAAACACCTTATGTAACTGCATTGTCCAAACACCCTAAGGTTTTGCTGCATGTTACCCTAATTTTGCYAACTGATGAGAGTAGAAGTTTTTGGAGCTTTTTTGGTGGTGGTGGTGGTGAGTTTTTTTTTTATTTTGTTTTGTTTTTTGGCTTGCGTGGATGTTTTTGAAGTCCTTGCTTGTGCAACTTGAGCATTGACTGCTCCCCAGCAGTGACTGGGATGCCTCAGCACAGCCTCCCTGTTGCCACACTGCCTCTAGAGCCGCTTCTCCYGCGGGTCAGATTATCTCTCAGAGCCTCCTAGAGCTTAGAACAACTTGCTGTACATTTGGCAGGTCCACTGATAGACCACCCAAAGATTTGTGTTTTTCTGCTTGTTTTTCATTTCTGACCTTGTTTTTTTGTCTTTTCTCCCACTTCCTTGGCAGTAGCAGGTATACCCKGCTGAACAAGCCAGCTCTAGGAACATGAAGCCTTCTTTAACCAAATACTTGTCTTTGAAAGAAAAGAATTTGTACCGAGTCTGACTTTTGTGCCTATTCTCAGGGCTGTTTATTATCATGGAAGACAAAATGTTTTCATTAGGCTGCTTGTCCTTTAGTGATTTCCTTGGGTCTTTCTTTCTTTCTTTCTTGTTTCTATTAGGGAAGAAAGAGCAAAGTATAGAAGTACAGCTGCATATAATAAATTTAACATAAGAAAAAGGGTTCCGCTCTGCCTCCAGCTTCTAATAGTACTTGGTTCTGTGGAATTTTGCCTTTAAATATGAATGCGCAAGATTTTAAGAAGTGAAGCTTAGTTTCCAACTGAGTTAGTAAATAGGTATTGATTATGCCRTGATATGATAGGGAGAAGCCAGATTCTGCTATCCACTGAAATAATAATCTGTAATGTGACATATCAGGTACTTGAGCAAGCACTTTCTGGGTTCCTTTGCTTTTCATTAAGCAGAGTTTAAGCTAAACTGYCAGGCCTTGGTTCGGGCAAGTGCACCGACACGTTGCTCCCTCTCGGCTTTGGCTCTGGTGGGCCTTCAGTGCCCGCTCCCTGCTTGTGGCGATGCTGTTCTGAGTGGAGACCAACGTACCCAAGTAGTGGAAGAGCAGCAGAGCTTGCGGCTCGTGCGGGCCTTGCAAACGTGGGGTGTCACAGCAGCTCCGCGCCCCCTTGCAGCGGAGTTCCTGCTCCCCTCACYGCCCTGCGAAGCCCCCGTGCCTCTGAGCCCCTGTTTCTGTGCTGCCCGTGGGGTGTGTGAGCTCAGGCCCCCCTCGCCTGTGCCCAGTGTGAGCCACGCTGCGCTGCCCCGGGGTTCCTGAATTGAGAAGTGTGAGCTGCTTTTACCGGGACTGCCACAACTCAGCTATAATTCACTGCTCTAGGGCTTGGGCTGTGGTTTCCCTTCACTTCTGCACAGGCGAAAATGTTACTGACTTTCCTTTGATATAAATATATAGTCACTGTCTCCTCCTGCTCTGCATCTCCTCTCCCTCTTCTGCAGAAATGTTGCCCTGACAGGGTTTGCAGCCCTGGCACTGCACATACCCGCTTGGCCAAACCCAGGCATGAGGSAACCCTTTCTGAGCTTGTCCTTTAGTTAAGGAGAAATTATTGAGAAAARTTTAAATTTTCTTTATTGAGAAAAACTTGAAAAGCGATTCACAAAGCTGTTGCCTTTGCTTTCCTTAGAGACTGGTGTTACATTTACCTGTCCAATTTTGTGTGTCCGTTGCTGCAGCTAATTTACAAGACATCATAACTCCTCTCTACCAAGAGTTTTATTCAGACTGGTTTTTAGTGTGAGTTCACACATGAATTCCTGCTTGGCCAGGAYATTTGTACCTGATCATCTGAAAGATTCTGTCACACCTTTTTAAAACAATATTACAGTGCATCAACACTTCTGTTTTCATGTAAATCAGGGGAGATCTTGTCATTAACTGGCATATGAGTAGGCAGTTTGTTTCTTCCTAATCTACCAGACTTCTGCAGATCTCTGGGATGTATAAATGTGTGTTTGTGTATATACAAAATGTGTGTTTGTGTATATACATATAGCTTGTGCCTGCAGGTATATGTGTGTATATATAAATGTTTGTGGAATGTTTACACTTTGTTTTCCTCTTTCAGAATGGTTTCACTCCGTTGTATATGGCAGCCCAAGAAAACCACCTGGAAGTTGTTAAGTTTCTTCTTGATAATGGTGCCAGTCAAAGCCTTGCTACAGAGGTAACAATTCCAATTTTGCACTGAACAAAGTAAAATGTGCTTGAGCACTTATCCTTGACAACTTTTATCAAACGAGTCTTTTAAATACAGAATTTCAGACCAATAAAATGTTCTCTCTGCAGAGTGTGCTAATGAATACCAAGTTACTGGTTTTCAGACATTTTAACCATCTCTTGCCACCTCTAAAAAGAACTTCAACTAAAAGCAGTTCTAAAAATAGATGTATTCTTAACGTGAAAGGCTCGCAATTATGATTAA
This sequence comes from Nothoprocta perdicaria, assembly GCF_003342845.1. Classification (NCBI taxonomy): domain Eukaryota; kingdom Metazoa; phylum Chordata; class Aves; order Tinamiformes; family Tinamidae; genus Nothoprocta; species Nothoprocta perdicaria. The sequence continues at coordinate 3,753,810 of NW_020455555.1, read as the reverse complement.
GTGCTTCAGCAGGCAGCTGCATGCAAGACATGGAAGTTCTCTCTCGTGTCTTTAGAACTGCTGAGCAGAGTAATGCTGAGGACAACCGTAAAACAAGAGAAACTGTTTGCCTTCTTTGGAGCCAGCCCTGGGATATCCAGGGAAATCCTGGGCTTGCTTCATGCTTGGAATATTTTCTGAGCTGCATTTATTGCCACGTTGATTCCCCCGCTGTTGTACTGGACTCTTCCATCTGGTCTTGCAGTGGTAATTTCAAGCAGACAGAAGGTTACAGGCTGAATTCTCCAAGGTGTTTCAGGATTCTTTCTAGAAGAGCACTTTTATTTCTTGCCCCTAAGAAGGAATTCTGACCTGAATAAGAGAATTTGGAAGGAAAAGGGAAAACATTTGGAAAGATTATAAGAATAGCAAGCATTTTGATTTTCTTAAATATACTGTATTGAGAAAAGTTTTCAATCTGGTTAATTTTTAGTTATCTTTATTTCAACATTTGGCTAAAAACATGGTTCAGTAATTGGTCTGTGTAAACTCTGATTAAATTCTGACTAACGCATCTGTACTGAATCCAGGAAGGAAATCACCCTAAGTTCAGAAAGCCCTGCTCACAAAATACGAAATGCAAAATTAGCTTATTTTGTCTCTACATATTGTAGTATCACTGGATAATAATGCATGTATGGAATTTTTATTAGTCCCTTCTAAAGTCTATACAACAAACCACAATGAATCAAAATTATGTTTTGAAAATCACTAATAAGTAGCTGTAACTAGAGGTGTGCATCGGGAATTCTGGAAATGCACAAATACATKAAGTCAAGAAATACCAAAGTGAAATATTTTAAATCTGGAAAATTAATTGAAAACGGTGGTATCCACAATGCTCGTTTCTGTTTTGTGGTGAAAACTTGGACAGCAGGAAGTCATGGTAGTCCCCAGAGTCTCCAACCAGATACGACTTTCGAAAATGTTAGCTGTAACTTTTCCTGAGGCCRGCTGGACCCAAGCTGGGCTTGGCTGCCTTGGGCTTTCCCTTCCCTTTGCTCTTCCCTTCAGCTGGGTGCGGCGGCGCAGCCCGCACGTGGCTGCGGCTCAGGCTGGTGCTAAGGTGCAATCTAATTTTATCCGTGCCAAATTCCTGTGAAGATACCAGGCCACAGGATAACATAGTCTCTCTTCTTGTACTTGGTTGCAGTAGATATTTGTGGGTGCTTTTTTATGTTCTCCTGATCAGAGTTTTAAGAACAATCTAATTTGTCTTTCTCACTGTACGTGCAAAAACCTTTGTTGCTAAATTATAACTGTAGAGCTAAATAATTGATAACAAAACCTTTTAACAGAGCTGTTCTAATGGTGGGGAAAGTAGAGTCAGCCTTTCCTTCAAACTGACTTAAGCTTGACTATTTTTCCAGGCTGGGGTTGCTTAATCTGTGCTTTAAGGTGAGGCTGCTGCCTATAGACCTAGGGGCATATAGGGGTGCTGGCCTCGTGGAAACACATTCCCGCCACGCTGGCCTCGGCACCGCTCCGCACGGGCCGGAGGAGGGCCGAGTTTGGGGCAGCTGGACAGGGAATATCCTGTCTGCATCTGCCTATTGCATTCCTCACGTTTAGAAAAGTCTATTAAAATGTAATTTTAGAAAAGCATCTTAGACTGCTTTTGAGTGCTGAGTCCACTTCAAAATCTGTTAAACGTTATCTTCTGCTTTTCAGGTCTCTTAATCTGCATTTCTTTGGTCATAACTATGCGAGTCTCAGTATAGATAATCAGAGGATTGTCTATTAATTTTTCTGTGTTAATTTTCATCAATGGAAGTGTTCCCTTTATAACTGTAGCAGAACAGTTGGTATATTGGGAGAATTCGCAGTTACTTTGCAAGTTTTATAACCCACATAGTTAAAAAAACCACCAACAACAGCAACAAAACAGAGAATAGGGATGAAGCAGGAATGTGTGCTTTTTTTTTCCCCTGAAAAGCACAGATGATTGCTTCTAGCTGTGAGGGAAAGGACAGTAATTGGCTCTGGAGCCATCTCTGTCAGTTGTATTTTAACATCTTTTCAGCTTTTTACATCCCTATATGCTTGTATGCTTTATTCTGCAAGTACATATATATGCAAATGTTAATCAGTGAATAATCTTGCTTTTTTTTCCAAGTGTCATTCTATTTTGTTTGTGTTCCGAGCTTTTATGTTTGTTTGAAGTGTCAGTTAGATGCGTTAAGCATTTGGGGCCCAATTTGTCAACACTTTACTCCAATATTAGCGTTGTTGAAAGGTGCTTTCAATTTGCACCATTCTACGCTGTGAATTGGAGCTAGCAGCGTCACTAATGCTGTCATCTCTGCCTCCCCCTTCCTGGCAATCTTGGGGTATCTGCTGAGAGTCGCCCCCGTTCTGTGTTGCAGGATGGTTTCACGCCTCTGGCGGTYGCTCTGCAGCAAGGGCACGACCAGGTGGTTTCGCTGTTGCTTGAAAACGACACCAAGGGCAAGGTCCGCCTTCCCGCTCTGCACATCGCCGCTCGCAAGGACGACACGAAGGCGGCGGCTCTGCTGCTGCAGAACGACCACAAYGCTGACGTGGAGTCCAAGGTCAGTGGTGGACACAAGTCAGGTTCAACACTGCCTTGATGCTGGCCACTTGTTACATGCAATGCAGCATTTTGCTGAGAAGTTATATATAATTTCTCCTACGGTGTATGATTCAAAATAAGTTCTGATTGTTTCTTCCTTTGCCTCTTTTTCCCTACCCTTTTTTTAAATCAAAGTTAACTTCTCTAGAAACCTTGCAAATGGAAAATAATGACCAAGATACTGTTAAAATTATCCTCTTGGGAATGAAAGCCACTACTGCAGTAGTGTGCTATAAGCGTCAAATAATAAACTCCTATGATGAGTTGTTTGTGATCTCGGTACTTCAGAACTCTGATAAACATGTGACAATTGACGTGCAAGAAGATCATTCAGCTTCCATTCAGTCGAGCTTCCCCTCGGCGCCGCGTGTGCTGTCTCAGAGCTGCCTTGCCCCGTAGCATTCATGAAGCTTTTTGCATCCATATCACCAGTGGTGAACTAACCGTTCATTTTTTCCCCCCTCTTTGCTTCCAAATGTGTTAACCTAGATGATGGTGAATAGAACAACAGAGGTATATATAAATATATATATGCATCATCACTCCTTCATGACTTAGTGCTGCTGCATCATTTCGTCTTCCTCCTTCTTTCTGCATTGCCTTTTATAGGATAGATACCTGCTTTAGAGTAAATGAAGTAGCATGTGCTAGAGRAGACTGTAGTTTAGATACCAGGGCTTTCTGCAGCTGAAACTAGGGGTTAAAAGTAAGAGTAAGCATTCTTTGGAACTAATTGCCATCGTAAAGCATTGCATTACATAAGACAGCGTTTTCAGGGATTCTCATGCTGTGGATGTTTATCAGATGTGTCAAGAGCTGCAGACAACCCTGTCATGTTGTGTGCATCCAGGACTGATCTTCTAGGCTTCTGCATGACACTTATGTCGATGGTGTCAGCAAACAGAATGATCTGAGAGTGGTTTTAAATCTGCAAAACTCCCAAAGCAAGGCGGTGGCAGCTAGCATGGCTTGCAAACAATTTAGAAATGCATCTAGCTCCCATAAGGTATCGTACTTTGCAGGACTGATGGAATTGCTGCATGTTTTAGCATTATTTTGAAGGGAAGTAAAACTACTTAAATATGAAAATAAGTTGCTGAAGTGATGTTATCACTAAGGCATCTTCTAATTAGGCTGACAACTTGCGGTGTCTGAACATAACCCAGTGTGATTGCCCACAGTGGGGGACTGATCTTTATGGTACTAACCCGTGGAAAAAAATCCATATTAATCATTTAAAATGGTCTTTGATGTTGTTTTCATTTGCATCTACTTTGAATTTATAAAATGCAGTTAGCAAGTATATCAAGTGACTTGTATCTGAACTCCTGCAAAGAATCTCTAAGAGATTTAAGTTGCAAGACTGATATAATACAGATAACAAATAGGTATTTCTGGTTAGACGTTAATATCTTATAAAGGACAAATCACTGCTTTTAATACTCTACTGTTTTGCTGATGTTTCTGTGGAATTAATTGAAAGTTTTATCCTAGTTCTGATCTTCTAGAAGAATTACAGTAATTACTTTTCCCTTCTGCACAACAATATAATTTTATTTAGACTCTCAGAGGGTCTATAAATAAGTATCAATGAGTAAAATCTAGTACAGAATTGGAATGGTGACTTGCAGCAGACTGCTTACTAGCTTTTGACAGTGATGTGATGCAAATTTTGGAGTACCAAGGAGATAAACATGTATATATATAAAAAAAAGTATCTACTGCTTTTGTTGTGTTCTTTTTCCAGAGTGGGTTCACTCCGCTCCACATAGCTGCTCACTATGGAAATATCAACGTAGCTACATTGCTGTTAAATCGGGGTGCTGCCGTGGACTTCACTGCAAGGGTAAGAATGAGATTTTAGTTATGCTTAGTTTGCTTAGTGTTTGCTTTGAAACACTTACCTGCCCGGTGTGGAAGTGTGCGTGGCTTCGGCCAGCTGAGGTGCCTCCTGTTCTCCCGGCACAAGGTGCAAAGGGGGGTGTTTGGGCTGCTGGACTGAACCTGAGCGCAGACCCYGGAACACAGATCCATCCTGCCAGCCTCATCTGCTAGTTCCCATAGAGCTAAAAATGATTTTCTACACGAAGGAAAGTGGGCAGGACTATCTGGGCAGGGCTTGGATAAAGAGAAGATGCTGTGGTTGGTGTTGGAGGAAGCTGGAGGTAGGTTCCTACTGGTGTTCTTGTAGTTTGTTTACTCATTAACTTCTTCGTTAATGACTTAGAATAAGAATATGCTTACGGACCTATGGCCAGCAGTTGTGGTCAGCACCGAAAGGGTATGACTAACCATAATGCAGAACTGTGCTGAAGTTCGTAGTGGAAAACAGAAGGTCAAATCCTTGGAGAAAGGCTCCAGGTATTTCTCCTATTGGTTTTTCCACCAGCCTGCCAACCGAGAATGGTAAGGACCTGGATAACTGTAGTAGTTCATTTACTGAGGAAAATCCAAAAAACAACAACACAGCAAATGTGATTGCAGGTTATACTAGTCAAGGTATTTCAAGTATAGACAGGAGGTAAAAAAAAGCAAAGCAAGACAATACTAAATTTTAGTTAGACTTCTTGGGAAGCCAGAAAACCTAACAAATGGTCCAGRATTCAAATTGAGAAAGGTGTGGGGGAGGCCTGAAAGGGTCATCAGGAGAAATAAAGCGCAAAGAAAAAGGGCTTAATTCATCAGACCTACAAAACAAAGCCAGGGAGGCGAGGTAGCCGGCAGGGGAAGACTGGGAGAAACACTGGATGTTAATATTAGATTTTATAGTGTGAGATTCTGGAGTAGCCTTGAAATCAAGATAGAAAGCTCAAAAATCTGTGTGTGTTATAAGGGGATGTATGTAGTCTGGTGTCTGTGATGAGAGAGGACTAACCTAGATAACTAATTGAGCAGCTGATTTYCAGAGGTTTTGATCATCTGTTGTATTACTTTAACAAAAGGAAAATTACTGTACTATTGCTCAACGTATGTGCCATGTGCAAAGTACAAATTACAGTATATCCTTTTACTTTAGCTTTTACTCTAGATAATATATAATAATATATAGCTATTCTCCACAGTCACTGTGCCTCTATTAGTAAGTATAAATTTCCAAGCAGTAAAGTGTTTGTGATAAGCACTGCAAAAGCATATGTATTTTTAAACTTCTGGGACTTTTTGCAGCTAAAAACAAGCTCCCCACCCCTCCTGCCCCACAAAGCCAAGGCAGAGCAGTTTCTTTGCACTTCCTTCTCAGAGACTGTGTGTTTAGCAATGTGTGCTGTTGGAGGATACAGTCAACCAGCAGTGGAGATGTACAGAGCATGGTCAGTGTTTTGCCAAAGAATCTTTTCTGTAAATTTTAAGAAGGGATGCASGTGGGAGGGATTGGTGCCAGCCACTGTTCATTTAACACAGCAACATTCAGTGATTTATTAATAAAAGTAAATTCCCAAAGCTGAGAGAGAGTGTTAGAAGGCATGATCCAGAAGCAGCTGATGCTGGCRAGAGGAACAGCAGCAGGTAGTTGATCAAGTTGACAGCTGAGTATCAAAGGTAAGGATCTTCTCTCATACACTTCCCACAAGCGATGTTTTCCACTTCACAGGAGCATTCATCACTAAAGGTGTTTTAAATTGTTGCCTAGAGAGAAGTTCAGGGCTAGAGCCACATAGGCTAAGATTAGATTTGAAAATCAAAGGTTTGGGAAGCTTCTGTGTACTTGGCTTTCCCCAGTAATGTTGACCTCTTATTCCCAAGGCCTTAAATTGTCGAAATGATAGCATTTTAGCTAGTAAGACATTTCAAACTCTCATAAGTTTTGATGTTTAGTATTTGCTAGGTGTTCATCACAGGAACAAGGAAGATGGGATCTTGAGTCAATTCTCTCCCACTCAGAAACAGGAGCAGGGATTAGCAAGGCTGCTACATTATCAATTAGTGGAATTCAGTAGCAGTGCTGCTTGGTTTATTAAAATAACAGAACTTGGACACTGGTGGAGAACAGATCCAGAGCCCTTGCCCTTGAAGAAGTGGGAAATGGAGGTTCTCCTCACATTCCTTGTGGTCGGCAGTCTGCTTGCATTAGAGGGGCATGTGTGGGGGGACATGGGCCTGCAGGGCAGCGCGCTGGCCCGGCTCGGGGCTCTGAGCTCTCAGCTGCTCCTTTGGGCTCACGGTACCTGCGTGGGGGCACCCACAAGAGGTTCATGCACCCTCTCCGCTGGGCCCTGCCTGCAAAGCGAGAGCAAGTGGCTGTGACAGAGGGAACTGTAGCATAAAGAACAACAGTATGGAGTTGAGATTTGTTCTTTAGTGCTTATCAGACTGCTGGCAATGAAAGTACTTCACAGGAAGATAAGACAGGTTTGGGTAGAGCTGTGAATTTGTAGACAAATGGAGCACGTATGGAAGCTGAGCGTAACCTGCACTTGCGAGCACCAGGTAGCAGATCTCTTGCTTGGTATTTGATTACCCCGATGGCAGAGCAGGTAGAGGTACTAAAACAGGTACTGAAGAATGACCCACAGGTATTGCTTGCCCACTGCCCCTTTTTGCCCCTTGCCGTTTTGTTTAGTTAATATAAACAACATCCATGATGTGCTGTGTGCCTCGTCCTGGGAAGAGCCAGCCCCTACACGAGGTGATGACAGTCTGGGGGAAGCAACAGAGCAAAGAAACACAAGTAATGTAGGCCAAATAAAATCACACGGAGTGTATGTAATACAGCTTTCAGAGGTGCAAAGAGCAAGTTGTAGGATGAGGGTTTCAAGTGCACTTTATGTGTTTGAAAAGCACCAAGCCTCCCTTTGTTCTTGTTACAGAAGCGTGAAAGCACACTGCTTGTCTACCTCTCAGTTCACCTGAACTTTAACTTAGTTCAACTGTTGGGGCAAGTATCAGTTCTGRGGGAGATTTAAGAAAAGCAGAGGACTAGGGCAGCAGAGGATATTTGGGTAGAGGGGACAACATGAAAGCAGGTGTGGAGAGAAGGATAAATAAGCAACTCCCAACATCTGTGCAGTGAAGGTGGGGCCAGATGCAGGTAACATGAGGGGAAGTGCAGGAAGGAAGCCRGTAAAAGTGCTTGATGATGGTTCCCAGTGTGGGGCAGGAGGTCAACAGAGGTGCTGAAGATGTCCCCAGTGACATGAGATAGCAGCAGCATGGGAAGGGGAAGACAACAAAGGATCACCGAGAGCRATCCTTTCTTTCCTCCTTTCTTTCTTAGCCAGACTAGCATTGAGCACAGTCACTACCAGTGTTTCTAAGGACTGTGAACAATTTCAGGTACTGTTCTATTAGCTCTCCGTGGCATTGGAGAGGTGAGAGGGGGAGGTGTTGATAAACCCTAGTGAGTAATTGAAAGAAGCTAAAAGACCTAGAAGTTTTTCTCTTTTATCATTCTTTTTCAATAGGAAGAAGTTTTTATATGTGTTATTTGAAGAAAGGGATTGTTCGTCAGCCACCTGTGCCTTTGAATTGCCGAGGGTGTTACCTAGCATTTTAATAACAGGTATTTTTGTTCTGTCTTCTGGAACGACCATTCTAGATAGCACAGAGAAGTGAAAGCACTAAGAGGGCTCCCCTGTTTCAGGCTTCTCTTCAGGAGACCTTTTGCTGTTGCTGTTCTTGCGAACAGTGGCTGGGTGCCTGGTGAAAACACTGTGCTCCAAGCCCTTCTGGACACAGCTCCAGGGGCTTCCTGCCATATGCTTGACCTTCTGTACCAAGAATCAGGCCACCTTGAAGGCAGGTGGGATACACAGCGTTACRCAGGAGAAGCGGAAGCACTGTCTGCAGCTTGGAGCAATGGCTGAAAGAAACCTCAGGGGCCCTCAAATCCCCTCTCTACCTGGGCAAGTCGGGAGGTGCAGGTGGCAAGGACGTGGAGATGGTCCTGTGCTTTGTGGCCAGGGCGGGGAGGAGGCGCGCGGGTGCCATGCCACCGTGTCCCCCGAGCCAGGGACCGCGCAGGGAGCCCCGCGCCGAGCCCGCGGATGCAGGGCTTGCTGCAGCTGTGGCGGCTGCGGCAGCCCGCGGGCGCTCGCGGGCTCCTCAGAGGTGCTGCGAGGGCAGCGTGTGTTCCTGACGGCGCCGAGGCCGCAGCGCGCGGCACCGCCAGCCCGTCAGGCGGCACAGGCGCTGTGGAAGTGACAGGAGCAGGACACAGGAGCAGCTTTTTATTTCCCTAGTGCTGCTCTGCCATAACGGCTTCCTGCTATACTCCCCTTTCCTTCTCGGGTTCATTTTGGGCATCTCTAGCCTGAAGAAAGAGCAGTATATAAAACTAAATTAGCCAAAAAATAAGACTTATTAACAGTAAGTTGAGGGAAGAGGAAGCTGAAAACTTTTCACTGTCCTAAGCGCACTCTGTAGGACTGTCAGTGTTTTAGTGGCTGTAACTTGCTTTATTTCAAGAAGCTGCATCCGGGTGTCTGTGATGCTGGTCAGGGCTGGTCCTGCTGTACCTCGGCTTCGGAGTTACGGATGGATGTTACGGAAGGGGAGGGAGGCACAGGCCCCTCGTCCCCCAGCCACATGACCTGCGCCCGCAGCCCTGCCGCCCAGGGCGGCTTCAGCAGCCACAGCCAGCAGAGCCGGGCTCTTTTTCAGCAGAAAAAGTAATGAGGGAGGGATTTTGCAGACTCCACGGGAACTTTCTGGTTGAGCAGTCTAGCTATTTTCAGCTTCTGTTTTATTCCCACGTCTTTGTCAATGTTAAGCCCTTCCCAGAGCCTACTCTCAGGCAAGAGCTGGGAAGGACAGTCTTAAAAACAAAATCCAAATTGGTCTGGACGTTTCRGTAACAGCTGAATTTTTAAAGAAGCTGAAGGTAAAGAAGTGAAGCTTCTGTGACAGAAACTCTGCTCCACTGAGGGTAATACACTGGTTGCTCCTGGTAGATATACCACGTCCCCATCAGTCTGGCAGGGGGTTTCATAGCACCAACGTGGTGTGTCGGGGTGACAGCCACGACACGAGGCTGCAGAAGCTGCTTCGGGCGTCCCGAGGGAGGCCAGTGCCTCGGGGCTGCCCGTGCGGAGCAGCCGTGGCCGGAGTCGGGGGCTCTGCCCACACAGGTCTCGCTTTTCCTTTCTTTTTTTCTTATTTTAATCTGTGCCCACTGTGGCTCTACAAGTGCAAATACCTTTCTCCCTGATTATTAGCAAGCTTGCAGTCTCAGCCTGCTCAGAGCGATGCGATCCCAGAGGACAGCGTATCATACCCAGTACCGTGGGGAATTCCTCATTTGCTAAATGCATAGAAATGAAGCTAGCAGATGTACAGTGCTTGCAGTCTGGTGATTTTGAATTGCTCCACTTTTTTTTTCCAACTTTCTAATCTTTTGAGTTGCTAATTTGTGACGGTAAGGAGTGCCTTGGACTGCTACAGCGAGCCGTGATGGATGGTGGCGAGTGTCAGAGGGGAGCTGATCTCATTTCAGATGGGAAGCATGGGTGGCTTATTGCTCAGTGCAGGTAGCTCCATGTTCCTGATGYTCCTTGTGATGCTGTAGATGGAGACGCAGCTGAAAAGGCTCTGTGTCTCCTCTGAGTGGGCATAAGCGAAAGCCACCAAGCAGCAAAGCCACCGTCTGCTCGGCCACCCTGTTTCTGGCCCTTGAGACCCGAAAGGAAGGGTCCCCAAAGCGGGGTCCAGGCTGTGGCAGGCACTGCATGGACCTCAGGGAAGAGCCTGGTGGTGATGGGGGCAGAAACRGCCAGCAGCTGCTCCAGCACGTCGGGCTACATGCGGCTTCACACAGCTTCAGGTCAGATACCGCTGGGGAGAAAGAAGGACCTGTGGCAGTTCATTGTCCTCCCTACATTTATTATATAGTATTAAGTTGTTGTTCTTACAAGTTGTATTTCATATTCCCTGCAGAATATTTTCACTCTCTAGCTGGATGGGAGATGATCTCCCTGTTGAGGGGTCTACCAGACATTAGAGAGACATTATCCAGCATTTGATATTTAGTGAGAGGGGGCAAGGAGCAGTCCAGTAGACATTCTAGATCTGAACCACGTTTTTTAGGGCAACTTTTTGAAGTCATTTCAGATTTGTTACTGGCAGGAAAACATCTTCAAATGTTTTCTGATTTACTATTCTATCTTAAGAACAAAGGGAGAAGTATATAGAAGATCAAACAGATAAAAATAGATTGAAGAGACAGCAGATGCTTTTGATTTACTGAGGAGCACAAAACCTCACATTTGGTGGCTGTGCTGCTGATACCAGAGCACTAGTGCTAATAACCTGTACCCAAGCTGCACATTTTATGAAGCTTTATTTTTATCTCCAGTTTCCTCTGACAAGYACAAATGACTTGGGTCGCTGCGTGTTGTGCCACCAGAAGCTTTGGCGACTCTGTTGTCAGAGGTTTATTTGCAGCCGATGCTGATTGTCACCAGTGCAGGCGGCGCGATGGCGAGGGGCAGCACGTGTGCCACCCCGGGGGTGCGGAACTGGCTGCACCTTGGGGCAGTGCGGTGCTGGTTGCRGACAAGTTGCTTGCCCTGAGCCCCAGCAGACAGGTTCTCAGGCACTCAAGTAACTTCTGTCACCCGTGCTGGGGTCAGCACGTGCAGCCAGCTGAGTTACTGCTTCATATCGGCCAGTCCCAGCAAGAGCTCGGCTCACTAAAAGGGAAAATCAGATGGTGAAGAGAGACCTGTCCCCTCTCTTTTTTTCCTCTTTGCTTCTCTGCATTATTTCCCTGAGCTGTCTTAGGGCTGAATAAGGCCAAACGTGCTTGTGCTTTTTGTCTTTTCACTAGATCTTTCCATGAGCTGTATGAGCAGGACAGTAGTGTATGACTAGAACTGCATCCTCCCTCCGAGCGAGTGAGCACATGCTGGTAATGAGCACATGCTGCTTGGGCAGTGCCCTTTCCCGAGGAAAAGGGGAACTGTGTTTCCTAAGGACGGCTCCCTTGCATGTTGTTCATTTCCTTATTTCCTTCTGTTCGGTTCATTATTTCAGAGCAGCTGTGTGATGTCCTCTGCCTGCCTGGTTTTCCTTACGAACTGTGCTTTCCATCAGCACATGTTTTATGCATTATCTCCACCTGATGTGAACTTGCTGCCTCTTTTCAACCAGCTGTAGCTGGGGGTTTCAGGCTCCCAGAGGCATTACGTTTCTGTGCTTTCCGTAAGGTGGGAGGTGTGCTGGGCTCTCCAGCCTGCGGAGGTGAGTTGTGTCCTTGGCAGGTGCCGGGAAGTTTCTCCATGTGAAGGGCATCGTGAGCTCCCGGCCAGGTGCTTGGGGTGCTCTCGCTGTACCCACAAGTGAAAGGTTCTCCGAGAAGGACTCATCCTTCACTGCAAAACTGCATATGTTCCTGTTGCAAGCAGGCAGCACRGCCGAAGTCTTAACTGCCAAGGGGAGGTCGTCATCTCTTTTGGAGCTGAGATGCRGATCTTCCAGCATCCATATGTGCCCCTTGGAATCAGCTCTCCTTTGTTTAAGGCAACAGGAGTTCTGAAAAATCAGACTGGTGCAGGGTTAACCCGAAGCCTGTTCTGACGTGGTTAAACTCTCCCATGCTGCACTAAATGGATGGAGTTTGCTGTCAAGATGAATGAGAACTGGACTCGTAACGTGTATTAGCTTTGCCTTTTGTAACCCTATCCCTTCGTCCTCTACTTCTTCTTTCGTGCTTAGAAAAGGCATTTCTTCTTTTAGCCTGTGCATAATACTAGTGAATTAGTTTGACATGTTAACACTTGTCCTGGGTGAAGGGCAAGAAGGTCTTTTAGACTGGGTTAACCTCTCTGTTCATCAGCCTCAGCAAGTAGAAAAGGATGTTTCTTGGGTCAAGATTACCTGAACTACCCTCTACTTGAAGGGATGGAAGTTGTTCCTAAATGAATCTCTTTTTCTCCCTCTGTCTCACTAACTTACAAATTGTGTGTTAGAGGAAAGCACTGGGTTATGTACCTGGCAGGATTAGGCAGAGTTTAACTTCTAGTGTTTTTAAGCATCTCTTTTTTTTAATTTTGTTTTTTAGAGAAAGGAAGAACTACCTAGGAATTGTGATAACTTTGAGGCCCCAATTATCATTAATATCRGAGAAAGAATTCTGTTTTCTCCTTGCTAAGCTGTACTTTGCCTGTGTGATAATATTAGTTAGTGCTTTCTAGTAGCTGTGGGGTGGCTTCCTAGTGCAATTGTGTGTAAGTGAAAACGTAACCTACTGCATCAGGTACTCAGCTGTTCAACCCTGAGTCAGCTCGTTGCAGCTGAGCAGGGATTTGCTTTTCGTGGCGCTGGTTTTCCGCCGTTCCACTCGGCTGCAGCTTTGGCAAGCGCTGTTAGCTTCACTCCCGGCCAGGCCAGACACTTGTGTCACGCTGGGGCTCTTCAGGGCCGCTCCGGGCCAGGGAGCCCTGGGACAGACACTCCCCAGAGTTCAGCGCACGCTGCTTGGCCGGGGCAAGGTGCTTCGCTCCTGCCGTCCCTGCCTACACGGAAGCCCCTTCCTTAAAACTCTTTGTCTTTATAATGCAGCTGCGCTCTGTGCACAGCCTCGTGTTTTCCCTTGGCTCCATATAATCCGCTCCCTCCAGGATGCGGCCCTCATGCRCGGCGAGCTGGAGGAGGCAGCAGAGCACGAGGAGACGTCGCGGGCACRGCTCGCTCGGAAGCGCGGCGCTTGTGTCTGTCCCCAGCAACTGTCCCCGCGGAGCTGCCGCCGCGYGAGGCCGGCACACCGGCCTGCCTGAGCCTCCGTGGCCTTGCTGTTGGTGGGGTAGAGGAAATTGTGGTGTCACTGGGAAACCCGGCTGCTTGAGAGTTTACTGAGAATTGTCCGAAATAAATAGTCTCAGCACCTTCCTGCTTTTGAAGCACAGCTACAAATACGGTGATTTTATTTAATTTTTGTGACCACCTACGTGGCTAATGAAGTTGTGAGCTAGGAATCTTATTACACCTTCAGAAACAGCACCAGCAGAATGAAATTGCTAGGGTTTAGTTAATAAAGTTCCAGAAATGTGACCCTTATACAAAAGCTGAGAACTGAGGCACAATCATGATGCCTTGTTCTGTAATTCCTACCACAGCTTGAAGGTTTGTCRTCTTTATACAGGGTGCTGGGCTGGTAATTCGTGCCTGCGGGTAAACACAGCTTCCCTCTGCTCTCGTGCTCTTAGGGGAATAAAACAGTGTTGTGTTTTTGCAAAGGGGGCATAATGCCTATTGTGAGCCATGTGATGATGGATGGTTCATGGCAGAAATGAATATGGATATGTACTTTCATGGTTGTTCTTTCTTTTCTTCCACAGAATGATATCACACCACTGCACGTTGCGTCGAAGAGGGGCAATGCAAATATGGTCAAACTCCTGCTTGATCGAGGAGCTAAAATTGATGCCAAAACGAGGGTAAGCTTAAGTGGGAATGCTGCAAAGGGCCTTTGTGAGAGCGGGATGTTTTCCCTGTGCTGCAGGCTTTATGTCAAGGGTTTGAATTTTCCACTGCAACACTCTTTGAAGCACTTTGTTCCCAGGCAGGCGTCGATCAGCCCCAGGGTTTCACTTGGCTGTGGGCATGGGACCCTTCCTTTGAGTACCTGTCTCTCWCTCCCTTGCTCTCTCCACCTTTTCTTTATTTAAAGACGTTGGACCTGCAGGCTTTTTCAAACACTGGCTAAAATACTGGCAATCTCTATACTGCTGTTTACTGGCTTCTTTTTAATTATGAGGAAGCCGGTCTTTGCCTGTGCTTACGATGCTATTTTATTGGTATTTGTTTCTCTCCTAGGCGTACGACCATGCCTAAAGTAGCTCCTGTGGCATGTATGAGTATCTGTTTAGTCTATATGTGTATATATACACAGATATACACATGCGTGTGTGTGTGTATTTTTTTTAATTCTGGAAAATGGGTTTTAATAAGTATGTCTTCAAATTTGGCGTGTTGGTAATGCAGGTTTCTTGATCTGAAGCTGATGCCTGTGTTTCCTGCTGCCTCCCCTTGCCCCGGATCCTCTCCAGAGGCGCCTCGCAGCCTTGGCTCTTGTGAGGCTCTCATTTCTGGAGGGAGGTCCCAGCTTCTGCCCCGCTGCGCTGGGCTGGGGGGCTCCTGCTGTGCGCAGGGGAGGGCTGCTCCCCCRTTTGGGTGACGGGGCTGCTCCTTCGCGTGGTCACAGTTGGGTTCTGCTTGTCCTGTGTCATCAGCCCTTTCATTGTGTGTATCACAGATCTCGGGGGCAGACGTTAGGATAACTGAACTAATTAACTGAAAACAGGGGCTGGGACAGCAGCAGGATTTGGGAAGAGGGCAGAAGAGTTGATGGTTCCTGCCTGGCAGAGCTTGCTCTGTGGCAAAGGCAGTGGATGAGTGTAGTTCATGGAGCTTTTGTTTCTCTTCTGGCTCTCCACAGAGCCTGCTTGTATCCCCAGACACCCCTGCTTTCCGTGCATGTAAATCAGTGTGGATTTGCATGACTCCTGCTCGTGCCCTCCGTGTGTCCATCACCGTTGCGCTTCTCTGGCATTGCCGGATGCGTCGTGCCTGGTGCTTAGTGACTAAGTGGATGTTTGTCTTGGACACTGTGATATTATTTAATACAAATGCTGTGTAAGGAGCAGAAAATTCCTCTTTAAAGGTGAATGGCAAGGTTTCTGTAACCGTAGAAAAGTACAAAACACTTGCAAATCACGTTTTTCTAGTTCAGAGACGGAGATTCCTAAGTCTTTGCTTATCAGCTCTGAGCTTCACCTTCAAATGCGAGYGTGAAAGGTGCTGCTTTGGGCTGCCGACCAAACGCTGACATCAGCAGGGCTGGGATTTGTCACTCGTTTTCACATGGTGTAGCTGTTCAGCTGTCATTTTGTGGTCTGTGCGGGCAAACTGTTCTCTGGCCAAAAATGTGCTGGGTGCCTTGTCTGCTTTCCTTTTTCACAGACATATTTGTTGGATAGATAAATTCAAATCAAACCTTTCCTGAGTGTTAAATGAGTTGGGATAAGGATTTCTTTTCCTAAGGCATTTCCATGAGTGTTTGCGTTTGCTGCTGGCAGATGGTGCTGGAAATGGCAGTGCTGAAGCACCGCACAAAGGGTTAACTTGAAGGGCTGGGTCTTCGTCCCCTTAACACTGTTGTGGCAGATGTGGACTGCAKGTTTCTCTGTCCCCAGCAGGGTGGAGGGGCCCCAAAACGCTGCTCCCCACCTGCACACTGATGGGGGACTCAGACAACACATGAGCCTGTGAAGTTATTTCAGAAATGCTTTTATGGGTATTTTGAGGTTAAGCCTTCTTTCTTCCTCTTCATTCCTGCGTGTGTTGCACTGTTTATTTTCATTGCCCCGTGCCYTGTGTGTGCCCTTTTCCTGGGTGACAGGGAACGCAGCAGCTCCGCGTTGCACCGAGGGCAACTCCCAGCATCTGGGCTTTGAAGTGGTATTTCAAGCAAAGAGCTATTAGGGCCTCATATAAATGCTCATTGAATGCTGCCCTGTCTCCTTTCTTTTTCTGTCTTCCAGAAAAGGTTTTAACAAATAAAGCATAATTAGAGAGGTTGATTAAATTAGCTTGATTTGCCCTGGCTGCCTAATACCGCATATGCCAAAGCGAATTTGTGTCTGAAGCCGCAGCAAGCCCATTTTCCCCGGGATTAACAATAAGCATTTATAATCCTCATTCTACAGATTTTGCAATTCAATAAAAGGCCAGCGCTCCTATCAGCATGAAAACATGTGGGAAATACTCTTTTAAGATGCGCCGGATCACACATCAGCGGCTCCCGAGCCCCCCGTGTTTGGCCATAAAGCGACGGCAGGAGCCGGCGCCACGAGCGTGTCCCGCGCGCGCGGCCGCCCGCCCCAGGGACGCGCGGGACGGCCCTGTGCAAAGCCTGGCGCTCAGCAGAATTGCCCCCTTTGTCCTGCCCGCTGCGCCGGAGCTGCCCTCAGCCGCTCCGGAGGGCTGGATGGTGCGCGTGGTGTGATTTATCATGTCAGCACATGCTTACAGAGTCCTTAATCTGCAGATTATTGTCATAATGGTTTGTAATGGTTTTTCTGAGCCGTTGCAGGCTATCCTATTAAGGCAAGTTTGCTTCTTAATACACGTAATGTTTTCTGTGCTCCACATAGTGTATTTTATATGCACAGTAAATAAGCAACCAGAAAAATCTTCTGACAAAATCAATAGTCTTGCTGAGTGCAGGGCAGCCGCTTTTAATCTCACCATTTCTTTTTTAACAAACTTGTACATCCTTCTCTTATCAGTGCTTTAGAGATTGACACCGCGCAGTGATTTCCTTGCTTTTTATGCCATATAGTTGATTAAACAAGCAGTACCTTCTCAGAACACAAAGAAGATCTTTGCAGCCAAAGGATGTGTCTCCAAATGGGTTTGCACGTCCAGGTGGGAGTCCTGACATCCTCCCCACGCTGCAGATCCGCTCACCTGCACTGGGTCCTGGCGCCGTGTCCAGCCGCACGATCCGTCACCTGCTTCCCTTTCTCCCTGGGACACCACGGAGGGCTGGGACACGTGCGAGGGCCGCAGCTTTGGGCAGCACAGGGAGTTTTTAGGGTCTAATGCAGCTCAGTAAGGTGGACAAAGTCTCGTTCGCCTTGAGCGTCGAATTTAGTGCCTGTGTGGAGGGAGTCGAGGGCAGTAGAAACAGGCAAATGGTTCCTGCCCAAAGTTTTGTGCTTGAACTCAGAGTATCTTTCTGAGGGTGCCTAGAGAATATATCAATTATAAGAAATAAAAAGAACAGACAAGCTAATGTACATGATTTTGAGCTCCTTCCTACAGATGTCTAGCTGCCTAGGCTCATGGAGTTTCGTCTTCTTTTCTGTACGTGTTCTCAGGTGGATGATTTCTTTTACTGTTAACTGCTTGCTGTTCTGCTCAGCCCTGACCTAGGGGTATATGTGGGTATGGGAAATATGCACTGCCTTCATTAAACATTTGTTAGAAAGCTACAGCAATACATTTGCAATTCAACTGACAAAAGTGCTGTTCATGAGTTTTGAAATCATTTTTCTTAGACCCTACCAACTAGTAATTATTTTTCTTCCTGTTTCAGTCCTTGTCCAGGAAGCACTCCTCCTCCACCACAGTGCAAATGCAATGTTGTTACTGTGTGACTCCGTCTCCTGCATATTTATTTTAGTTAGAACAAAGCAAAGGTTTGCCCCYGCTAATTCTGAAAGCGTTAGTTGTTTTCTTCCTTACTTTTCTTGAGGTTCTGACATTGCTATTTGTAGCAAGCGTCGTGTCATGCAGGGCTGAAAACCTGCATGTGATTTTACTCACCATTACTCCAGACACATGTGCTATCATCTTTCATCATAAAACTCAGCGTGTAAGATATTACTTAAGCGTTTTAAACAGTGTGCTGGTCAAAGAACAGTCAAATCAGTTTGCAAACGCTCTTAATGCTAAAAGGTTGTCCTCCTCGTATTTAAGGAATCTGTTTCTAATACAGTGATAACTTATTGCTAAGCAAATAGGTGTATAACAGAAACTCAAAGCCATCAAAGAGGTGTTGAATATAGACAGGTACAGTACCTGACGTACAGTCTCATCGTTTTCCTGTATGCACGTTTGTGACTGTAACTGGTGTAAGTTAAGGGTTTGGAAGTAGCCTGTTGTACGAGCACCAACCTTGCAGAGCCAAACACGCTCTGTCMGTTTGAGAAAACAGGTTCAGCTGCTCAACGACGAGAGCAGCATCCTGCAAAATTGAATTAGTTTGTCGGGATGTTTTTGGCCTTCATAAAAGTGCACAAGATTTTAGCATGTCTGAAACTAATTGGCTGTAATGCTTGTTTCCAAAAGGACGGATTGACCCCTCTTCACTGTGGAGCAAGAAGTGGCCATGAACAGGTTGTGGAAATGCTGCTGGATCGTGGTGCCCCTATTCTGTCCAAAACCAAGGTGACTGATGCTGTACTTTTCTCTGCTGGGATAATCCTTGTACTTTTTTTTTCCTAATGTAATTATGCAGGTTTCATATAGCTAAGAGTCTGACAATAACTTTCCTGTTTCATAGCTATTAAAAGTAACTGTGTGGGAGAGCTCCAGAGTGAATGTCATATGTAGTGCACGTCTGCATATGTAAGAGGCATTAAATTGAGATACACAAGCAAATCAGACCAGAAAGCAACCAGAGAGGCATGTAGGATAACACCATCCTTCAAAATTTCAATAGCTGGAAATTTTCTGTTTCTACCCTGGAATAAATGTGGTATCTTCAATTTGTACCTGCATTACCCTAAGGCTGTAGCAGAGATAAGAGATAAAAATAGAGGAATGTCTCTGCAGAGGCAGCTCGTGTTTCCGTTGGAGTCGGCCTGATTACCAGTTTCCCCGCTTTCTATCTCTCTCCAGCTTATCACCAAATATTCTCCATGGGAGTCTCAAACCACCTGTGCTCGGGAGGCAGATTGCTGCTGACCCCCGGCTGGCATTAAAGCCGACGCTTGCCGGAGTGATTCCGGCGGGGATCCCTTGCGGAGTGCTCGTTGCTCCGCGGCACCGCTGCAGCCCTGCCTCTTCCCCTCCAGGCTGCCACTTGGGCTCGGCAGCTTGTTGGGGTTCTTTCCCGGGATAGCCTCAACCACGTTTTTCAGCAGAAATCTGCAATATTTCTTGTTTCCTTCTGTTATTTCTTTTCTCTCTTCTATCGTCCTGCCTTCTTCTGTCTCAGTGCCCTTCTCTATTCTATTTTTTCCTCCCTCTTTTATGTTTTTTCCCTCACTGGAATATATTTAGCTTCTGTTCGGGGGTTGGCAGCAGTGTTCCTGAGCTGCATGAGTCACTGGYGAAGCCGCTGGGCTGCCCTGGCAGACAGGAGCCGCTCGGCCTCATCCTCGGCACGTGGGATTTCCAGTGGCTCCCGCTTTCCTGCCCCGGGAGCAGCGGCTGCCAGGAGGCCCTAGGCCAGGCCTTGTGCCCGACGTGCCCTCCAGAGGCCTTCCCCATGCTCTGCTTTTCCACCACGTGTTTTCCATAGTCAGGTRTTACCCCTAAGTTTACAGTCATTCCTCAACAGCCATTAGAGTCCTGTGGTTCTTGACCTGATCCCTCTTTCTGGAGGGGTTCACGCAGGCCAGCTCAGCCGGAGTCCATTAGCTGCGGTGAGGCCGAGCCCGTCAGGGAGCCCGGCCGTGGCTCAGGGCAGGGCCGAGACGTGCACGAGGCTCTGGTGACCTCCTGCATGGCTCCAGTCAAGCTCTTCTCTCAGGGAGGGAGAACTGCAGTATCTGGAACACAAGGAAGTGCAGAGCTTCCCGACTTTCCCTCTGATGTGTTAATTGTGCCATTTTCAGGAGGTAAACGAAGAGGTAAAGTACCTCTGAATGACACTAATGAATCCACTCATTTGGCACTATAGCCCTGTCCTCTGGAAAAAAATGCAGGGCTCTGTTCTCCTTAAATCAGAATGTATTTTCTTGAAAATAGGGCACATCTGTGAAAGAATTTGAACTTCACAAAGTTTTCTGAGGCTGTTTCAGAAGAATCACCAAAGTCTGGTGTTTAACACACCAAGAAACTCTTGTTATTTCCCAATACAGGTTGTTTACAGTGTGATGCTAGCCCTTTTTCCTTTTGGAATAACCTTAAATTTATCCACAGGGGAGGCAGAGAGCTGGTGGATTGATCAAAGGTTTAGAAGCAAAAGAAACCTGTATTCTAGTGCTGAATATGCCAGTAATTTCCTAGTGATTTTGCCTGCTCCAGTGATTTTGACAGGGAGATGTAATGTCTCTGAATATCAATTTCCACATTTTTTATCACTTTTTAAAGGCTTCTTTGCCTCCTTTCTTGCTCCTTTCTTTTTCTCTTTTTAAGAATCAATGACACTTTCCCTAATCAAAGTCTTCACCACAGCTACAAGCTAAGTGAAGCATYGCTGATCTCTCTCTCTTCCTGTGCCCAGTCAGCCATTTGATACTCTATCTTTCTGGTCCTCTTCCTATTTTCTTTAAGAAATTGTGTGAGCATCAACCTCTTTTATTCCTTTTAAGTTTCTTCATCTCTTGGCAATTTTTATATATAAACACTGTTATATTACTGGTTTTAGTGGCTCCATTTTGCAGTACTGATTCTCATCTTGCACACCTTGGTAGCTTGTCTGTCTCAGCGTGGATGGGGAAGGGAGAACATTTTTATAACTAATATATTTACACTGAAATTGCGAAGACAAAGGCACTGCATTATCAAATGGTTTGTATAAAATTACAGAGTCTGTTCTACTACAACAGGTGAAGAACAAGACTAGTTTTGGTCATAACAAAAGGCAATGCTCCATATTTGTGATTAACTTCTTTACCATCCAGGCTTGTCTCTTGCTCTTCTGTGTTAAACCTGAGAATCTGCTGCATTTTGCTCATCCACAACAGGTTTTTGGCAAGAATCTTTCTGGCTTAACCCTATTGATGTGTGACTGCTCTGATTCTTCCCCCCTTTTCCATCCGTTTTTTACTCTATTAATCAGTGTAGTTCATTAGATATTATTGTTAAATAAATTACACTTTTTATCTGAAGGAAATTTCTTCTAAAAATGGATTTGAACAGTGCCTGAAATTACTTTTTTTTTTTTTTTTTTTCCCCCCCCCAGAACCTAGCTAGAGCATAGATTATTTCTCTTCACATTATCAGTTCACGGAGCATTATTGTGAGGGCTTAGTGGCTGAGGGAAATTAACTTCCTTTTTTCCTTTTTATTCTGTTAAACTCCACTAGAAGACAGTGGAAATATTTTCAGTGTTTTGCCAGCACCAAGCTTTGGTGCAGCACATAATTGCTGTGGCAGTCGGTGGGAATGGGAGAGAGACTAACCCAAGGCAACCCAAATCACAAATAAGATGCCCATGGGATAATCTTACCCAAAAGATAAAATGGGATCCAAGAATCTCTGCTTTTCAACGCTGTCTGTAAACAGCTTTCAGGTTCAGACGGCGTTAGCCTGCTTGCTTTCACCATCCTTCTTCCATGTCACTTTAAAAAATGAGCTCCCTGTGTGTTTCCACCTGTATTTGGAGCATTTGTCATTACTGCTATGATATGGCTGTGGGAAAGGGGAAGAGAGAGAAATCACCTGCTCCAGAAAGCCTGGGGTTTCAGCTGCAGAGTGTTTATTGCCCTGCTGCTTTGCCTATGCTAACAGTGGTCACACGAGGGCACTACACCTGTGAGCAAGAGTCTCAGTTTCTTCATCGTGGCAAACTCCATGTACTGTCATTTATAGATTACATATGATTATAGGTTACCATAATAGCAACTGAATTTGAATCTAATTTTGGCATCAGGAAGACTGAGTAAAAAGGAAAGAAATGGAGGAAGGTGTGTTGAGGTATCTCTGAAGAGCTCGTTTATCTCTTCTGACAAGATTTCCTTTATTCTGGCCAATCTTTCTAACCTTTCAGTATGAAATAGGATCAGTTCCTTAAAATTCAGAAAATTATTTCTCATGTGTTTAGCCTGTTTTTGTTCTAGAAAAGTAATATATGTAAAATCTTGTTGATTAGCTGTTATAAATATTGCAAGAAACAGTTCTGGTACCAGTGTTGTTCCTAGTTAGTCATGAAGCTGGTAACTCGTTCAGCTTGGACTAGGCAGCTACCCTAGCTGAAATAAGCCCTGCTTTGAGCAGTGCCAGCAGTGCCATTCTTTAGAGTGAACCTGTCTGTGAACTCGAACCAGATGAGCTCCAAACTCAAACTTTGCCCTCGCCGTGGTGTGCAGGGGGTTCAGTCTGGAGAGGGAGCTACAGGGGCACGTAAAGCCTTTCCTGCAGAGCGGGCAGAGGGCGAGAGGGGCGTTTTTCTGCCTGTTTTCTCACCCAGCGATGTTGGGTTAATTTGATGCTTGCTTGTTTGCAGAATGGCTTGTCTCCGTTGCACATGGCAACACAGGGGGATCACCTGAACTGCGTGCAGCTCCTGATTCAGCACAACGTGCCCGTCGACGACGTCACCAACGACTACCTGACCGCGCTGCAYGTTGCCGCCCACTGCGGCCACTACAAAGTTGCCAAGGTTCTCTTGGACAAGAAAGCCAACCCCAACGCCAAAGCCCTGGTGAGTACCTGGCCGGTCACGACACGCAGCTAAACGTGCTCCCAACGTTGCAGTGAGATTTATTGGAGAGTTATTTTCTGCCTACTGATGGGTGGCAGGGAGGACGTGTTGTTGCATTAGTGCGGGCAGCCCAAGAAAGGATGCTCTAAGTTCAAAGCACTAGTAATGCTTTTCATGCAACCAGAGCAGACCTTTGCTTACGGGCAGTCAGCAGTGCTAGATGAATTTCTAGTGTAACTGGAGCACCTTTGCCTCCTGGTAGCTTCTTAGGATTCTGAATAAATTTAGCAGCTGCAGGCATRACTGCTGTGGTTATTAGTGCAGGGGAGATTCTCCTTCTCTGCATGTTTGTAAAGAGAAAATGATCAGTAGCCCTTAAAACAGAGAATTTGTATTAGCTCTCAAAGACTTGAAGCAGGAAAAAAAAACAGCATGAATTGGTAACACACATTTGTGGCATTTTACAGTTATGTAAATGGAGTCTTTCTGATTTAAAAACAACTCCATCAACAAAATTTAACTATACTATTTAAACTGTGTGCAAGCTGAATGCACTTTGCTTAAAATCATACTTGCTRTCTTCAAAATTTCTCTATACATGGGTCTTCAATAACTATCTCAAAAAGTTTTATTTCTGACGTGAATTGGGTCAAACGTTGATTTCACAGCCTGATGCTGTTGATTCATTCAGTTCCCCAAATATTACCTGAGTTCCCAAACCCCCTGCAAACAGAGGAATTCAGCTATTTTGTCAAAGCAAACACAGGATTCAGCATTTCTTTCTCTCTAAACTGTTTCCTGTGTCAGATCAACCTGTCTTTTGATGTCTTTGGTCAAGGTATTACAGAATATAGATTTATTTTGCCATTATTGACACATAAGGAGGATTTTAGACCTGTAATGTTTATTTTGGCCCTCTGAAATAACCCCAACATCTTAGTGTTAGCTCAGTGATCTGGTAACCTAGCCACAAATTTCCTTACCCACTAAATCATTCCTGTTATTCTGTCCTGATCCTGCCCAGGATGGTTAAGCAGGAAGAGACCGTGGGCAGTGTCCTCATCCGAGCACCAGCGTTCAGCATAGACTGATGGCTGCTCTTCTGCCTGGGGTGCTCTGGGCAGCAATTATTTTTATGTTTAACTTGTTTTTTTGTTGTTTCATCTTACAGCAAATGTGAAGATAGTCTTAAATATTTGCTCTGCTGCACGTAGACTTTTTTTAAGGAGAGCTAGAGTCATTTTGTTTGCATTAAATTGGCAGATCATGAATGAAAGAGAAATAGCAGTAAAAAATAGTTCAGGAAAAGGTTCCAAGTTTCAGAGTTTGAAAATATAAGAGTTTCTTGTGAGCTTGTTTTTGGCCAGCAATGAGGAGAAAAAAAAATGTGCTTCAGCAAAAATGAAATTTGTGATAACTTGTGGTAAACTGAGGTGAAAAAAAATAATTTATTGGAATGGATAGCGTATTTTATAATTAAAATGGCTATATAAAATATGCTTTTTAAACTTTATATCTTTTTTCTCTCTCATAAATGAAAAATTTAGTGAAATCAAAACCAATTTGAGAGGYGTTTTTCATCAAATAAATGTTTATGTGAAATCCCCACCCAATTCTAATTTGTAAAGATGTTTGGTATCAAAAAGTATGTTCTTTCCCGTTCACAGAATGGTTTCACTCCCCTTCACATTGCCTGCAAGAAGAACAGAATAAAAGTAATGGAACTTCTTCTGAAACACGGTGCATCTATCCAAGCTGTGACTGAGGTGAGAAGTAGTCATTGCACTTTTGTCTTGGCCCATTTGATACAAAATAAAGCATGATTATGTTGATTAATATCTGAATGTTTATGAAAGAGTGCATGTCATTCCAGTCAATAATGACTTTCAACCAGATATCAGCAAATAATAAACCCGAATAAATTCAGTTGCCCTAATGATTCACAGCACCCAGGTGTTTGCTGGACYTTGGGATAAAGTAGGGATAACAGGTGAAGTATAACAGGCAAAGGCTTTAAAAATGATCTACCAGTTCTGCTTATTTCTGCCTGTGGATTATGCACAGAAATGAAGAACGCACGGTTAAGGAAAGCAGAGGAATCCTGTGCTTCACTCGAGTCCTGATTTGAAAGGATTTGAAAGGTGGTTTAATTCGCAGACCTTGTTTTGTCTTTGTGCACAGGATGATATTCACCTACCATCACTGGTGATTCCACATCAGATAGACAGAAATCAATAGGCTATTACCTCAATTGCTGTGTTAGTTTTGAGAGACTAATTGGGAACCAATGGAAAATTTTGTTTCTGTATCCTCTAGGCTGGGAGGAGAGGTCATATATATATGAAYGTGAGACCAATGTGGAAGAAGTCAGATTAGGAAAAGTAAAAATATGCCATTAATTAAATAGAAATAATTCCTCTCCTAAAGTGGAGGTTGATTTGTTCATGAGTTTCTGTTCTAGTTTTTCTAGTTATTCAGTAGCAAATCATATGTTCCCTTCCTAAATCGTAGGGCGATGACTAGAAAGCTTGCCTGCATGAAGACTTCCCTTTCTGTTTTTCACAGTGCATCCTTTGAATATACGTGAATTCTGGCATTCTTGAGAGGATACTGAGTCTGCCCTTGCTGCAGCTCACACACCCCCTGAATACCTTTTCAAAACCACAGTTGACTGCATTTGTTCAGATTCATCGTGGTTCTTTACTKTTACTCTGCCTTCCTTTCTGTGTCTTTTGCTGGCTGGCTTTATACCGTAACAACCTTTCAAGGCAGGATTAGGAGCTGGTACTTACCACCCACACCTTAGCCACCATTTCCCTAGAGAAAGGAAGACTATTGCAGCTCATCAGGAAACCTGACCAGAAACCTGGCAGTTCCTCCCCAGAGACACCTRCACGTGTGCAAGCTGCCTTCCCTGCCAGGTCTGGCTGAGCAGTGTGCCCGGGTGAAGCAGGGCCACGTCTGGTGCCTCATAAACAACTCCAAAATGCTGTATGGACAGCTGATTGTCACAGGTGATGCTTGTTGCCACGTTGGATGATGAAGTCTTTTCAAGGTAGACTGCACACCTCTGTGTTTAGATATTGCAAAGTTTTTTCAGGTCATAGGCTTGAATTTCTGGAGTATGAGTTACAGTTTATGATCAGATATGACACACGTGCATTTTATTTCCTGCAGACTACTATTTTTAAAGTGTTTACTAATTTTTGCAAGAAAGGGAGAAGAAATAACATACCGAACCACTTAGCCTGCCTTCCTGCTCGTGTTTGCTATTCTGCATGAGAAAAGAGCCGAGCTGCAGTTGCCACCTCTGTCCCCCGGGCTCTGTGTGGCAGCTCTGCGGGCAGCTCCCGCAGCGAGGGGGTATCCAGAGACCCCTTGCAGCCCCTGGCTCCCTCTCGCTGCAGCTCTGCAGAAGCAGCTGGGAAGAGGTTTCAGAGTAATTYTACTTAGAGAAATATTAACTAAGAATTTGATTTCTGAAGCAAAAGCCTTGCAGTCATGCCCTGCTAAATGACTGCTCCCTTTTCCCCCTTCTCCTCTGCCTCCCTTTTGCTTTCCTGTTGATGCTATATGTCTTGTAGCAGCCAACGTCATTTGTGTTTGGGCCTCTGTGGCTGGATGCCACATGTTCAAATTCCCTTCCTCCTGGAGAAGCGGTGGGGATGGAGCCCACCATGAGATCAATAGGCATTTTTATGGACCCAAAAAACATTGTTTTAGGCAGGGAGAATGGATATATATTTTTACATTGGTTATATGTTCCAAGAAGTACTGTCTTTGTACCAGGAACCTATCAACCTATCCATCTTTTTTTTCTGGTCTAAAATGGCATTTAGCAACGATTTCTTCTTTATTTATCTATCTATCTATCTATMTATMTATATGTATATGCAAAATGTTAAATAGAACGTAAAATCAAGAACTTGAGGGGAAAGAAAACCTGCTTAGCTATAGTTGATTTTAGTTTCTGAAGAATTAATGGATTGCTGGAATGTTTTTATGTTTGCTTGTGAGTCATACCCATACATGTTTTCATTTTTTTGTGCAGTTTACTATAAGCATCTGTATATGTCTTTGGAAAGAGAAGATCCTCTTGGAGAACAAGCACTTGTGCTTCCCTATTTGAGTCTAACTCATTTTTCCCCACGGATATCAGAAGTAGTATTGTGATAGGAGACAGCTAAGTGTGGTTTTGGTTTGGTTTCAGTCGGGGCTCACTCCGATCCAYGTTGCTGCCTTCATGGGACACGTAAATATCGTATCGCAGCTGATGCATCACGGAGCATCGCCCAACACGACCAACGTGGTGAGTGACGGGGCCCTGCGGCGTGRCAGGGTCTCCGTGTGCTGCCGTGTGAGCACGGATGTGAAGTGCCCGTTTCTGGATGCTGCCATCCCTCCCCTTAGCAGCCGTGGCTCCTGCTGTGCAGCCTGCAGGCTCCAGCTGAGCACACCTTGGGCAGGTTGGGGGAACCTCAAAAGAGGCTGGCTTTATTCTCTGTATTTGCTAAGGAAGGAATGAGCAGATACCCCCTGTAGCTTCTCAGATGTCATTTTTGAGATGTGTGCTTGACTGTCGGTTAGTGTTTTCCCGGGGGCCTGCCGTTCGATGGGAGTTCCGCTGTTGTCAGCAGGCTGCAGCAGATTGCCAGGACACACTGCTTGTGTCGGCACAGCCGTGCCCACGCGCTCCTCTGCCCACGGGCCCCAGTGCCCCGGAGCTCCCGGGGCACCTGGAAAGACTCAAGTCAGCGTTRGATGGACAGTGCAGAGAAGCAAACTGATTCATTGTAAAAGACTGGCGTCAAAATCTCCCCTCCAGCTTCYACGTGCAAGTGCAGTTAGAACAGAATCTTTTATGAAAATCTTCATCTGCAAATCAAACTGTATTTAATATGGATATACACAACACCCTTTGTAAATTTTTTACTATTTGGACCTTAAGACATATCAATGTCCAAATATCTAGCAAGCAGTGTCCCTCCTGAATTCATTCTGGTTTCCTTGGATTTGTCTTTTAAGTGTGTGAAGCCTTGGATGTATGTACATAGCAAGGATTTTTTTTCCCCTTGTTTCCTCATCTGAATGCTTGTCAGATAACAAATGATGGTAAGGGCAAAGGGCACAGCGGCAGGAAAGCCAAGAAAGATATGCCTATCTGAATATATAAACTTGGAAATCATTTTAAGTTTTTGTTTGATCAAGGTGGGAGCCATGTGAAAGGACATAATTTTTAACRCCATTAATAAAGTGCTATTGAATACACAAATTGCAATGTTTCTTTTCAAAGAAATGCTAAAMACAAAGGTAACGTTATGTTAAGAAAATGACCCAGAAATAAATTGCTTTGCAGCATACAACTCAGAGGTCAAATATTGACTTGATCTTCCGTCTTGCTCACAAAAGACACCTAGAAGATGTTATTGTGGTGATTATTTTGAACTGGGTCGCTGGTATTTTGTGTTTATGAAACATGTTAAGTTTCRGTTTTCCTTTGTTTCTTCTGCTGCTGCTAGAGAGGAGAAACAGCCCTGCACATGGCTGCCAGAGCTGGCCAGACAGAAGTCGTTCGGTACCTGGTTCAAAATGGAGCTCAGGTGGAAGCCAAAGCTAAGGTAAGGCCATGGCCCAGGCGTAACGTCCTGTAAACTATTCATATTTAACAAAGCAAGGAGTCACATTGTTCTTGCACATCCCTTTTGGGAGGAGAAAGGCAGGTGAAGCCATAGATTTTGGTGTAATGATGGTCTTGTTGACTTGTAATGATGGTCTTGTTGACTTATGTGCTCTGTTCATTAGTGTTGTGAGTGTGCAGCACTCGAGAGAGACAGCGAGAGACACCAGGCTGGTGCCATGCCTGTGTTTTCACCAATACCCTGTGAAACACCCGAAGAGCAGCAAATGGTTRTTAGGATGTGGCTCCAAAAGCAACGGGCAGGCACAGGAAGAAAATTCCAGGGCCAGCATGGTGACTTGACCTGACTGTGAGCTGGGCTGGCCTGGCCATGGGAAGAGGGAGCTGGAGCAGGAGAGGGATTTCCTGGGGAGGGCTTTGGTCAAGGAAGGCACAAAAGAGGGAGGTCGCCCAAGGATGGGGAAAGAAAAAAGGAGCAGAGCCAGGGGAAACAATTGAGAAAGACAAGGGAGGAGTAAGTGGTTGAGACACAAACAAGATGGATACAGAATAAGAGAAATAGGATAGTTCTAGGAAGGAAACAGAGAAAGGAGATAAATGTAAGCAATAAATGTCACCTTAAGAGATCAGACAAGGAAAACTGCTTTGCAAATAGTCATTAAATTAATAAAATTTCAAATAAATCTTTTTTCACTGTGAAATTATCATCAGAGAGTTGGCTCACAAGCCAAGTTACCAGGAAGAATGTTTACTCATAAGGACCTCTGACTAAATATTTATAGCAGAAACATTTTGTGTCTGCAAACAGGCTGACAATAGGAGTGAATCATGTGCTCTGCAAACCGCCAGAGGCGTCCTGGAAGCGAACAGCTCGTGCTCGGAAGCGTAGCCATGCAAATACGCGCGAAATAATTTCACACAATGACTTAATTTGTGCCAACTGTCGTTGCTTGTGATCGATTTGTTATCATAAATAGCATCTCGGTGCAAGTGAAAGGCCATACGCTGGTGCTGTGCTCTGCCATGAAGAATCTGTGCGAAACTGGCATTGCACTGGCAATATTTAAGCAAAACATGAATAATCTCCAGCAAGCAGAGGAGAATGGCCCTGCAGAAAGGCAGCACTTGCCACTGTCTCATCCTAAATCCCAAATGTGTGAAGTCAGTACTGGAGGATGGGCAGGGGCAGAAGTCTTGCTGGCAAAGAACCCCCCACAACTACTCTGATGCAGGAGCACAAAAACACAAAAACAAATGCTGAAGAAGGAAGAAATGATTAATAATAATTATTATTATTAGGCAGCACAAGGTCACAGGTTACCTCAGTGTTTCCACTGAAGAAAAAGAAATAGGATTTGAGACACAAGACAGTCCTTATACTTAGAATCAATGGGATTACCTTGATCTGAATGAGCAGTTGGAAAAGTGAGTGTGGATTTTGACACCACATTGTTTTTTTGCTTCCTGATATTTTTGAATGATTGAATTTGATTATGGTCTGTTTCTTTTAAATGGCATATAGATAATAATCTTTGATTTTTCATTTTAGATGCTTCCTCCTGTAAAGTCACAAAATACCAGATATTGTTCACCAATAAAAAAGCACAAAATGTGTTATCTAGTACATGTGTGCTAGGGCACAGTGCCCTGGGCTCTTCAGGTTGTCCCAAACAATGGTTATGTTGTTAGATGTTACTCAAAATCATAAAAGAAGCCCAGATGTGGGGAAAAGAGATGTGGATTCACTGTGTTCTGAGAAAGGTCTCAAATTCCACGGGAAACTCAATGTAATTTTATGACAAAGACAAGTGGGGCATGTCCAGATTAAGAAAACTGCTCAAATTTATTTACTTTTACGGGGGATATGTTTGAATACATCAACAAAGCACCAGGTATCTTTATGATATGACAAAAGAAAGCCAAGGTTCAGTATTCAGTAGGTAAGACTTCAGAAGAATTAATGTTCATTTGCAATTTCGAAAGAATCTGAGAAAAATCCAGACAAATATTTTCTCTCCAAATACAATCCCTGGTGTTCTTACATAGGACCATGTTGTTTCCTGTGTGTTTAGGATGACCAAACGCCGCTGCACATCTCTGCTCGGCTGGGAAAAGCAGATATAGTGCAGCAGCTGCTGCAGCAGGGAGCATCTCCCAACGCAGCCACGACCTCCGGCTACACCCCCTTGCATCTTTCTGCTCGGGAAGGCCATGAAGATGTAGCTTCTGTCCTCTTGGATCATGGTGCATCTTTATCTATCATTACCAAGGTAAAGCTATTGCGGAAATGATAACTTGAATACTGAAATAAATGTGTGTCAAGTGCTGCTTGTGAGTTAGCTACTTCAAGATGCAAATAACATACGAATGAGGCTGTGCTTTGTTAGAAGGGTACAAAGCTTTGTGCTCTTATCTCAGAGCCTGATGTATTGTGTATCCAAGTGATTAGGCATGCATTTGTTTCAGAATGAGAGGAATGCGGGGCAGAAATTCCTTCTGGCAGTTGATAAGCTGTTACCCGTCCTTGTCTTTGGGCCTTTGATGGTGACGGTGTGAGGACAGGAACTGGCTTTACCCTTTTTATCGTCATTTTAATGTAGTTGTGGCTTTTTCTTGCAAAGGAAGACATCCAGGCCTGTCAGGGCAGGAATAGGGATGCTGTGGGTTTGCTGCCTTCAGGGCTACAATTTCCCCTCTATGCAAGGGACTGTGAGGAAACAGCAGTCTCCTTCTATGCCAGGGTTGTTCTCTGCTCCAGATTTTCAGACACTGTAGGAAAAAGAAGGTCTGAGGCTGCTATGTAACTGTTTTCTCTTACAGAAAGGATTTACTCCTCTACATGTGGCTGCAAAATATGGGAAGATTGAAGTAGCCAACCTCCTGCTGCAGAAGAACGCCCCTCCAGATGCTGCTGGAAAGGTGGGCCAGGAGGCAGAGTAACGYCTGATAGTCTGCTAATACCATCCTACCCACTTCCCACCACACACACTAATATTCATAGCTGAGGTTTAACTGAATTTATAGGTTTTGTATCCCAGTCGCTCCTGGGGCTGCCTGGAGTCAGCAGACTCTTGACAGAAGTGATTTCCATGGTCATTAATTGACAGCAAAATGTCATCTGTGTATCCACGCAGGGAACTGGAGACAAACCATTGCTTCCCTTCCTGCGTGGACTATTTACAGCCCTTATCAGAGCTGTCAGGCAGCTGGCTCTGTTCCTCCCGCTCCCATGACAGGGGGCAAAGCCCCGTAGGACCTCAGCCTTTTTAAGCCAGCTGAGCTCAGATTTTCACAGACCTGAGGCCCAGCAGACTTATCCCCTGCAGTAAAAGAAAAATAGCGCCAAGGGCTTGACCTCGGGGTCGAAATTCCTTACCTGCTCTGGGCTGGGGCAGCACACACAGGGGCTCTGCTGTTTGTCTGAGCCTGGGAAAACTTTGCTGGACTTTCACAGCTCAGTTACAATTTTCAGATCTGTTTCATTTTTTGATTCAAAAGTCGTTAAAGACTCTCGATACATWAATGAATAACAACAGTGTCTTTTTCACCCTGCCTGCTTTAATTTTCCAAACCCATGAGCTTTCCCTGGAGGTGGTCTGTAACAGCACTTGTTTGTTTTGCATGTGTTTTTAGAGCGGTTTAACACCACTACATGTAGCTGCACACTATGATAATCAAAAAGTGGCGCTGCTGCTGTTGGATCAGGGAGCTTCACCTCACGCCTCTGCTAAGGTACAAGTACTGGCTGCTCTGGGGGAACGATGCAGAARGTTTTCGTATCACTTTATTCCCTGTCTAACTCTTTTCCTTCCAGAATGCGTATGCTACAACTTGCAACAACAGGGACCCTTTGACCTTGTTTATTAATGTCTCACATCGACCTGAAGCTCTGTTAAAATGGTTCCTCTGGTAAATGAAAAAAAAAGAAGAAAAGCAAGTACAGACACAGGGACAAGATAGCATTTCTGGTTCCAGTGTAGTTGCATCCTACCCTACTAAACCTTGCCCTCACTTGTCTGGTCTCCTTAGCACCCTCTCACGGCCAGGCAATTTCATGATTTTGTGTTTTACCATCTCTATAGGATGGGAGGTTCTTGGTGGTGCTGCCTTGCTTAGCAGAGCTAGTGCTCCTGTAGTGCACCACAGGGTGATTTGTGAGATGTGATATGTGTTTTGGTACAACGTGCATGATTATTACATGCTTCATCATCCTTGTACTACAGTGTAAATGGACTTTTGAGAAAATTAAACAACTGGTTGCAGCTCTGTTTTGATTAGTTTGCYGTAAGCAAGACAAAACATAGTGTAAGATTCCAGTGGACTGTGAAATGATAAACATTTGAATGTGCAATAGTTCTGTGAATAGAAAAAAAAAAAAAAAAAGAATTTAAAGAAGCCTGAAGTTTCAGTATCGTTTGGAGATTGGCAGTATTGCCCAGCAGTAACCCAGGTTTAGTTACTGCCCAGTAATCACTAGTTGGGTAGCAGCAACAAGGAGAAGAAGGCTGAAGATGATGGATGTCCACGCAGGGTAAGCACAGGGTAAATTCCCGTTCTGACACAGCGCAGATGTAGCCCTGGCCATCACCCTGAGGAAGAGCAGTGGAAAGGGAGAGCCAGTGGAAAAGCCGATAGGTGTCCAGGCAGGCGGCCCTTGTTGCTGCYCCCGCGGCTGCCCTAACGGGAGCGGCCTTCCCACGGCTGAGGGGAGATCTAAACTGGGCTGTGCCGCACGTCCCGTCAGCGCCCGCACGGCCGGGAGCCTCCGAGCTTGTGCCCCGCAGCACCGCGGCTGAGGAAGGGCCTCCCGARGCAGCCGCAAGGCCCTGATCCAGTTTCCTCTGAAAGAAGCCCGTGTCGGTGCAGGCTGGGATCCTGTAAGGCCGGCATTGCTGCYGCCCAGCCAAGGCCTTGGGAAGCCGAAGCCCACAGGGGGAAACTATCATAAAGTAATCAACTCRGGTATCGTCACTCTGGCTTCCCATCGGTAGCCAAGCAGGTTTCTAGCTGCCGCTTTGGGCCTTCAGTACCAGCTTTAGTCCCCGCTAAAACAAAGTGCCTGCTGGTACTCTGCAGCAAGTGAGCTCCCACAACGCATGGAGCAGAGCGTCACTATTAAATAAAATTAGTGGTAGCAYGTCTGCTGCTTTAGGCACCCGCTGTGCAGTTGTCTGAAAGATGATGTGGTAACAGCAGACTTCCCTTTTCTTTTGTAAATGTGGTGTCATAAATCAATGCGTTAGGTCGTGTAGCTCATCGCCAGCTCCGCAGCTAGGCTTGTCACCCGTGGCTTTGTCTCTGTCCCTGCTGTCCCTCACCCTGCTCTGGTGAGTGGCTCCTTAGCTGAGCGTCTGCCTTGAACACCAGTCATCAGGGAGGGCATGTGGGAATGGCTGTGTTTGGAATTGCCAAACTCATCCATTATTCTGTGTATACCTACTTTCTGCCAAATTCTTCCACTTGAAGAATTACAAAATTTTGTCAAGCAATAGATACCGCTTTTGTATTCTTACCAGTGGGCTCACTTGGTAAAATAATTAAAGGATGTTAGGCTGTAGTGTCCTGTACTTTCATTCTCCTTTGGTTCTCTGAATCAAAACAATATTTCAGTGAGGTTAGAGTAAGTGTTGCAAGAAAGACTGGCGATATTTCACATACATGATGCTTTGATTCACACTGAGAAATGGGAAAAAAAAAACAAACAATAGCAGCTGCTTCGAGTTATGAATACACATCCTGCTCTTCTCCGTGCTAAAGATTTATATGTACATTTAAGGAAAAGTAAGAAATGTCTGTGAAATGAAACTCAGATCCTTATCACTATAGATTCTTCTGTTTTGAAGGGATAATTTTTTCCCCAAAACTTGAAAGTATCATCAGCCTTCTCAGAATTCTCCTGACTATAGCAATCTGTTTAAAAAGAGATTGCTTAATGCTATGCTATGTTCATTTGTACAGATAGCTAATTCTGTATTTGGTTACATATGGCAGATTTTTTCAGACCGATCGCTTCATAGTCAGGTATGAAAAAGTGATTATTCATGTTGCTTAATGAGTAGCTTGCAACGAAGTGCTCTCTGTTGACAGAACGGCTATACGCCCCTGCACATAGCTGCCAAGAAAAACCAGATGGACATAGCCACCACACTGCTGGAATACGGTGCTGACGCCAACGCCGTCACCAGGCAGGGCATAGCCCCCGTGCACCTCGCCTCTCAGGACGGCCACGTGGACATGGTGTCGTTGCTTCTCACTAGAAATGCCAATGTGAATCTCAGCAACAAGGTAAGCATTCCTGCTGTCTGCTGCTTGGGTAACAGGTAAAAACGGTGACGAGAAGCATAGGGGTCTGCAAGTAAATTTTGTCCAGTGTGCCTTCCAACCTTAAGCATTCTATGATTCTGCAGGTTTTGAAAACTAGTGCAGGTGTTTGAGTATATCCCAGCATTGCTTCTAGCAGCGAGAGCAGCCTGCAGCACTTGCTGGGTCGTGTTGGGCAAACTGTRTCTCATAGTGCCCAGGTTTTGTAGTACCCGTGTTGCAGGGGACTTCATGAATGTGTTTCCCCTCCTTCCCCAATATGCTAGTCTGCCAAAACGCGTGCACAGAGTCTTCCTCAGCCTTTTGGTAGGTGGGGTGGCCCGTGTCATTTATGGGCCTTTAGATAAATGGCAGCYCCTTAAGCAATGGTAACAATTAACTTGAGAGAAGCTGTTTTTTTTTTTACAGGATAATAATAGTGAGATTGTCTTAGATGTTGTTCATTAATTTAAGTAATTCTTCCTCCCCAGGGAGCATTCCTCATAGCACAGTGATTTTCAGTGTAATTTCTCCTGGGGACTGAAAAGRGAAGTCAGTGGATTTTATTTCCTGTACGTAGGACTTTATAGGCCATTAAGTCTGCTCTGTGGTAATGTATCGAGCAAATGGCAGCCTTCGTTCCTCAGATGCCGCCTCGCAGCCATCAGAGCTGTTGTAAAGTGCAATTTCAGCCTGGATTTATGTGGCTACAGTGAAAAGA
Source organism: Nothoprocta perdicaria (assembly GCF_003342845.1). Classification (NCBI taxonomy): domain Eukaryota; kingdom Metazoa; phylum Chordata; class Aves; order Tinamiformes; family Tinamidae; genus Nothoprocta; species Nothoprocta perdicaria. The sequence goes on along the minus strand of NW_020455555.1, from coordinate 3,718,484 downwards.
CGAGAGAGAAATGTTTCGTAGAGCCTGTTTCTCATTCGCAGCAGGTAGAAAGACTCRGTGTCCTCTGGGGCTGTGCCTGGTGCCTCAGAGCGCTGCCATCCTGCCCGCTKCTCTGCGTACGGCTTGTTTGGTTTTGGTCCCTGCTTCAGGTGACCCTCGTGCAGGTAGCGCCTGGGCGGCTCTCGCCAAGAGCTCTCTTCTCATCAGAGCTCAGCACCTRTATTTGGGGCCAGACAGTTAAAGGAGGTTGACCTCCCCTTTTTGSAACAGAAATAAAGGGGCTATTCATTTCTTCAGGATCCACAGCATAATTTGGAGCTAAATACTCAGAGTCCTGTGTTTGGGTGCAGAGCACTCAAACCTTTTTAAGAGGCCTGGCCCGTATATCCAGCCCGTTAGCGAACTTGCAGTTGACTATTTGTATGTATTTGTTTGGGGAAGGCACCCCTGTTGCGTTGCCACAAGCAGTGCCCGTTCTCCAGCCGTCAGTGCAGCACCTGCTGCCTCAGGTAGGAGTCCCCGCTGCAGGGCCTGGCGGGAGGCAGTCGGTCTGCAGAGAAGCCTTTGGGTCTAAGTGGCAGGAAACTGTGGTTAGAAACGTAGCGAGAATCTCTGCCGCTGCCTCTTGCTGTCCTGCCACCCGYGTGGAAGAGCAGGAGGAGGAGAGAAGAGCTGGAACTCACAGGGGAAGGAAGTTCTTTCCCATTCCTCAATGGAATCAACACCACCTCAACAGATAATCTCTTCTATCCCTTTTGTTACTAGGTCTCTTATATGAGAGCAAGTCACACAGCTTGCTGAGATTTTAAGGATCTTAGTTCTAAAGTTTAGAGATTGTAAGAAAAATAATGAGCTATCCAAAATCTTGATGTCAATTCATTATCATCCCTGGGCTGAGAGGAACAGACTATTCAGAGAGATCTAGTTTTATCCTTTTTGTCTGTGTTTTAGAATACTCAAGTATAGAAACTCATTGGTAAAAAGAAAGATTTAAATCCAAATGAATGTTGTTCCTGGAAAACCTGTAAGAAGGCTAACAATCACWTAATGTTCCTTTAAAAATCTTATTCTTAGAAGTGAAATACCTGAGAGAAAATAAATATCTTGCAAATTTTTCTTCAAATGCCATAATATAATTTGCTACCTCRCATTTGATGCTGCATGTTGTAAAACAAACATTAGCTGTCTGAATTTCAAATTGTAGTTCACTGCAATTCAACAAATGTAATCAGTAAGCACATCACATGGATAAATTCCATCATCACTTGCAATCTCTTCTTTCATTAAATGCCATGGGACTTTTGGAGGATTAGCAGTAGGGGAATTTGTTTTTTAGTATTTGCATGCATTTCCTCTGCAAGATTGTTACCTGTTGCTCCTGATTTGCAGAGTGGACTGACGCCTCTCCACCTGGCTGCTCAAGAGGACAGAGTCAACGTAGCAGAGGTTCTTGTTAACCAGGGAGCTGCTGTTGATGCACAGACAAAGGTATGAGCACCCCTGTAAATATGTATTATTTCCTTTCAGGGAGCCTAGGAGMTAGCCTAGTATTCTGCTTCATGGTGAAATTGAATAGCAGTGAAATGTTCCTCGTAATAAGTGGCTATAGAATATGTATTGTACACTTGGGCTGTAGCTGATCAGATTGACTAAACAAAYCAAATCTCACAACCTGACCTGCACTCTTGGTGCAGATTAGCAACTTGCACAACTCTCTGCTACTTGTGTGCCCCAGGGCAGCTGCTGTACTTCCATCCCTGCAACACTGCAGTGTATCAGAGCAATACCACAGCAGTATTGCTAGTGAAGCTTCACACTGACATCTCAAAGGAGGGCTGAATCCATCATCATCTTTGGCTGCATGTCAGCTAAGATTAGGCAGCTGATTATAATCCTTGACAGGGGGAAAAGTCACTGGGATCTGATTTCCTACTGCGCAACTCAAACTGCACCTTTGTGTTAAGCTGCCAGKTTCAATAACATTATTCTGGTGTGAAATTGAAGTGGTTCAGCTGAAATCCTAGGAGTTACCCCAGCTTATACTTTTATAACGTACGCTCAGTCTCTGTTTTACAGGTTTGGGTTCTTATCACCAGCTAAATCATCCAGCAGCAGATGAGGTCGGTGCGGGTTTGTTCCTTGCAGTTTCTTCAGGTGTGTGTGGGTGCCTCTCTGGAGGTGGTTCGTACCTGGTTTCAGTTTCTGCAATGTGACCTTGCAGAATCTGGTGTATTAACATGGTCAAGAGCTGAATTGCCTTCTAGCCCCTGAATTGTGTCTCTGAGTGTTTTCCTTCCTTCACTCCTCACTGTCCCACAAATAGTAAATAGTTTAAGGAGGGATTTACACTGACAGGTGCAGGCAATCATGTGTACACTTTAGCGTGCTCTCCAGTGTCCAGATAGGATTCAGTTCTGGATGAATGGCCTTTGAGTCACATTTGCATGGTGCGCAGCCTGAGATACAGTCACAGCTGAGGTGGCGAACATGTGAATTGGTCTAAGGGCCATGCTGGCCTGGTTGCACAGCTGTGCACTGAGCTGCCTGAGCCTGCACAGGGCTCAGGAAGGGCTCAGGAAGGGCTGCGCAGACGCACGGGAAAAGGGCTTCAGTTTCTCATTCAGAGATCACGGCAGGAGGAGCTCAGTGTCTTAGCTACATCTCTGCAAATTAACCTAGTTCACAGGTGAAACCATATACTGAGGAAAAGAATTTGGTATCTTATTTGACTATCTGCAGACTGAATCCTGTCATTAGTAATACCCTTTCTTTGAAATGGAAGCACTTCCATTTCTTTGAAATGGAAGATTAGGTCCCTTGGTGTTCACACAGAATAACTCTGTCATTCCTCTGTTATATTTGTAGCTAGTGCAAGCAGCATGTTTGTTTCCAGTATATATTACCTTGATGTCAGCGCCTTTTATTTTAGCAAGGAATAGTTTCTGAATGAAGCAGTGATTGCCTTGAGCTCACAATGAAAGAGCTKACAAGCTCTGAACCTCTGCAGTGATGGTGGAAGTGGTGCCCTGTAAGAACTATCACACCTTGTCCTCACGCGCTCTGCAGGTGAAATCTAGATTATTGACTTCCAAAGCAGCAGTGGTTACAGGCTCTCTCGTTTAGCTGCATGGTGGATTAACTGTTCCATGGGGTAGAGCCTGTGTGCACGCCGCCCSGAAAGCCGGAGGCACCGCGACGCAAGATACAGGAACAGCTGAGTTGGCTGCAGGGCCTTTCGCCCTGTTTGCGCTGTTCCCTCTGGCACGGCCAATCCAGACTCACTTCCCTGGGCAGAGAGCTGGCCCCGCTGCCRGGGGTGTCGCAGCGTGGGCGGAGATGTGGCCACCTGTGCCTTGAGCGTCACAGCGTTGCGCGGCGCTGCCCCTGCCACCCGGCGCCACCACGAACCGTCCCGCGGCTTTCCTCCTTTTCACGCTCACATGCCTGTGTTACCTGTGTTTTATAGCATGGCTGACCCTGCTTTGTTTTTTTTCTTTATTTGGCTTCTCTCCGCGTCATCGTCCTTGTTTTCCCAGGTTAAATAAGCACAGCCTGTGTCATTCTAGTATAGTATCTGTCAATGGAGGGAGAACACTTAATATCTTAGCAGATCATTCAGCTTCTTGGGTAGGTACCAGTGTGCTATCATCTTCCACTTGTGGAACATGTTCTTGAATCATTATTTATATATAACTTACCCACCCTGCAAAAACATCTAGTGCTTGCAACTGTGACACACAGGAGTCCTCACCCATGCTCAGCTCTGAGAGCCACACACATGATTGGGGGTTAGGCAGGGAATTAATGGACAGTAACACCTTTGTCTCTCACAAAGCTATAGCAGGCAAGACAAAAAAAAATGAATGTATAGGAGATCTCTTGTGCAGGAGATAAGATTAGGTCAGTTCTTGCTGTAGAACCTATGAGCCTTTATGAGATTGCTTTCAGATCTAAGTGGTTGCAGCTGGGGCTGAGCCGTGGGCTGTGCTCCAGCAGAGCTTTGTAACATGTATGTGATGCTGGAAGCCCGTGTTACGTAACATCACCTTGCACAAGGAGTGCCTGGGCTACCTGCAACACTGGGAGCTGCAGGAAAATCTGCGCACGTGGATGCAGGCAGATTTTCCTCCCCCGATGGTAGCACTGGGCGTGTGAAAGCCCTCGTGTTACGTGTGATCTTGCTGTTGTTGCAGGGCCYTTCTGCTGAAAGCTGGCGTGGGTAAATACATTTTCATGGCTCAGCAGGTCTCAACATGTCATTTTTCAAATGTTTTTCCCATTGGATAATGTCTTTGTAGGTTATAGCACTGCATTGATGGGCTGACAAAATAAGGCCAACAAGGGAAGAGCTCTGGTTCGATCAAAGATGAAGAGCAGGATTTAGAGATTTTTATCTCAGTTCAGGTCATTTTTGTCAAAGGACTTGTTAAACCCAGCTTAGTGCGGGGTCTCTGTCAGGGCAGCTGATGGTCTCTCGGTCCTAGCTGACAAATGTTTGGATAATAGAGCCAATATTAAACTGTTTTTTGTTCTTAGAAGTGGTGTCAGTAGTAGATAGTGAYGACTGAGAGCCCATGCTGTTCTTTTACAGGTTGATCGGGCTGTTTATTACAGATTTATTCAGGAAAATGGGAAGATGCATCTGCCTACCCTGTTCTGACAGGGGTCCCATAGCAGCCCGGAGCACTAGAGCAGGTCAGGCCTGAGCTGGGTTTTAGGCCGGCTGCCTTGTGGCCTGATGTGGAGAAAGGATGGGGGCGAGCCATGAGGGTGGAAGTGCTGTAGGATTGCCTTGCGGTAGGTGGGAGTGCTAAGGATTGCCTTAGCGCAGGCTGAGCTCCAAACACAGGTATCTTCAGGATATCTTCATGGTAACTTATGTGTGTCTCCTTGGCTTGGTTGTTACCCAGGCATTTGTATGGAAATTCCATATCGCATAATCATATGCGATAGCGAGTCTTTGCAGGGCCCTGATCCAGCAAAGCTGTAAGGCGTGTCCTCACGCCCAGGTTTACCTGCTTGGTCGGCTGGTGGCTGAATGCCTCTGCGGTCTTTGCATCGAGAGCCTTTTCCACCCAATCAGCAATAATACTGGAGCTTACATTTACAAAATGCAAAACAAAAGCGGAGCAGCTTGATGGGCAGCAGGACGGAGAGGGGCAGTAACTCCAGCTGTTAGGATTCACGGTTATTGCCAGTGGAGAGTATTAAGGTAATACCCAGACACGGTGTGCAGGACTTATGACAGTTTCCCTCAGTGACTGATGGCAAGAGAACGAGGCAGGCTGGTGTTCCTGTGTGCTTCGTCAGAATGGAAACCTTCTGAATTTTATTTGACACTTACGGCTTTTGATAAGGCCTTCCCAGCTGCTAACTCCCACTTTGCTGCTCATTGCTTATAACAGCTAGAAGCCAGAAGGCCAGCTGATTGCCAGAAGGTGATGGACTTTAGATCTGTACTAAACAAAACTCCTGATTTTCTCAGAAGAAACTTTAATATTAGGAAGTCTGTTAGATTTGAGAGTTTCTGCTGCTAAACATGACTATAAAATCAACCTACTTTGTAGAAATGTGTCTAATTATGGGCTTGATTTTTTAATGATTAATGATTGTGTATACATTTCTACATAGACTGAAAAGGGCAAGCTTGAGTAGCTTTGAGAATTGCTGCTTTTATTGTTAATTTGGTCATGTCACAGAATCTGCCAGAGAGATTCAGAGATTAATGGAAATATTAACAGAATGTCCATCTGAAAGGAGAAAACTGGGAATAAATATAAATTTAGCATCTTCCCAAACTAGAAGCAATTCAGTGCTGTAATGTGTGCTGTAGCTGTGAAGTGGAGGATATTTTTTTCTCGTCTCGGGACTAGCAGGGCCTTTTGCTAATTAGTTTTATTTTGGCCGCTGCTCCCACTGTGGCCGCTGCTGCGATGGACGTGGCAAACGCTCCCTGGARCGTGCGGAGGTGTCCGGAGCCGCTCCGTGTGGAGCTGCTGCCGCCGCTGAGCACCACCGGGCCAGGCTCCGCAGGCCCCGCAGGCCCCGGGCTGCCGGCCATGAGCGAGAACCGCGAACGGGAACGTTGCCCCAAGGGCTTCGTGGGCGGCCCCGTGTCTGACGCTCACACCAAAGGAAAGAGGGAAACGGGGGAAGGAGGGAAATGTCCTTTGACATTTGCTGTTGTAGGCTGCCGAGGAAAGGCTCGCCTAAGCCCCAACAGATCATTTTAAAGAGAGGACATAGAGAGTTGAGATTAGCTGGTCTTGGCTCTCTGGCACTCCCAGAATTTAATGTTTTGGGATTATTAGCAAGGGGTTCCTCATAGGTGGCCCTTGGCTTCAGAATACGTTTCTCTGGTTGGTCTTAGGAAAGACCTTGCGGTCTTTCCTTTCGGCCTAGCCTTTCAGGGAGGAGAGGGAGTTAAGTTCTTACATGAGGAAATTTCAGAGCATTTTATGGGCTGATGTTTTGATAGTTTTACCGTGTTTTAATCTGAATTATCTTTGGAAGTGTAGGAGCTGGGACCACAGAAGCTGCTTTTGAGCTAGATGCATGTGAGCATGTCCAGCTTGCTGCCAACCTCTCAGGCCTGCAGCAGCTTGGGGAGCGCTGCTCGGGTAGGGCCCTGGCACTGCTAGTAAGCTATCAGGCTAGCCCTGTATTAAAAGAAAGGCAGGATTTTGGTATTCAGTGTGTGGTGACTGCGTTTTAACCCGTATTCACACGCCTACAGCTGTGCACAGCTGTAGTGGGGAGAAGTTCCACATGGCCGTTCGGCATCTGAGCTAACGTCCGCTCAAGTCAAGAAAAAGATTCATTCCGTTGAGGTCGGTGGGGTTTGGATCCAGCATTATTTCCTGCAGTGAATAAATCATCCTGGTTGTCAGAGCCAGTGGTTTCTTTTGGTGGTATGTAACTCGCTGAAGAAAATGCACACACTGCGACTTGGTGCAACTGGCACAGCCACCATCTCCTAGCATCACCTATCCCCAGCTCCTTGTGTGCAGACACAAGCAGCACCAGGTGGCTGCGTGTGCAGGGGTAGAGTGACAGGAGGCAAAAGCCCCAACTATTGAAATTTCCCTGTAGTGGGAATAGTTAATGTCAGAGGATGTCTACATTTTCTTTCTTGTGGACAGCTATGACCTGGTGTTCTGGACCAGGGCTGGAGCTCCCACAGCCTGGGCTGGCTGTGCTGCCTCCGTGCTGTACCGGTGCTGTGACACCTTGCCGAGGGTGTCACACGTGCTCGAGGGGCAGACAGTGCAGAGGGAGGCCGGCGGGCCGCCACCTCTGCCTCTCGGTGTCACCAGCCTTTCCTCCTCCAACCTTGCCGTGTGCGCACGGGAGAGAGGACAAAGCTGCGTTCAACGTCACGTGTTGAAGGWTACAAAAGCACACGGCGTTCAGAGAGGTTTGCAAAGGCTGGGACTGGACCAGCCTCGGCAAAGGTGGGTTTTCAAGGCTAGAGGCTGTTCATACAGTCCAAAGGAACAAAGCTATAGGGATGTGCTGTTTCACACCTGTTTTTGTCAGGGAATCCATAGGGTTATCCATAGGATTATTTGTTAACTCCTTGCCTCCATTCCAGATGGGATACACGCCTTTGCACGTTGGCTGCCACTACGGAAACATCAAGATCGTTAACTTCCTTCTGCAACACTCTGCGAAAGTCAATGCCAAAACAAAGGTGGGTTTTGCGCCTCGCGTGCCCCGGCTGCGCCGGGCGGGCAGAGGGCAGCGTGCCCACGGCCCCCTCGCTGTGCCCTCTCCCGCAGAACGGGTACACGCCGCTGCACCAGGCCGCGCAGCAGGGCCACACGCACGTCATCAACGTCCTGCTCCAGAGCGGCGCGGCGCCCAACGAGCTCACCGTGGTAAGTGCGGCGCCRCGCGCGCAGGCGGGAGGCCCGGCCTCTGCTCCGGGGCTCCGYGCGAGGCTGCGCCGCAGCTGCACTTCGGCAGCGGAAACGCGGGAAAAGCGTGGGCCGAGGTAGAGGAAAAGAGCACAGGAAGCCCATTCATTCCCCCGAGTACCTCTGCGCTCCGTGCCGCTGCCTGCCACAACTAGAACAGCAAACCTTTGACAGCTTAGTTCTTTCTATCAAGAGTTAAAGCTTAGTTACACACCCCACCACTGCAAATTCCTTTTTTGTGTTCACTAACATGCAAACGTTTCTTGGTGTTTGCTGTGCGTTTTTCCACAGGCCTGTCTCTGTGCTTCTCTTTGCTAACACTAAGTTCTTGTTGTTAATTATTTCCATCGTTAGAATGGAAACACTGCCCTTGCCATTGCAAAGCGACTTGGCTACATTTCAGTTGTCGACACACTGAAGGTGGTGACAGAAGAGACGATGACTACGATTGTAAGTACAGTTTATTTCAGTAGCAAATGGAAGAGTCCTGCCTAGGCCAATGTATTCATCTTTGTTTAGTTGGTTAAGCTTCTACTGACATTTCAGTTTAGTTTCTACCTGTCTCCTCTCAGTAGTGTAACACAGATGTGCAGTCACATATGAGCAATATTATTGTTAAGGTGGTAGCTGTTTTGGATGTGTACAGAGAGAGCACCAACTGAGCTGAAAGCAGGCAGGGGTTCATTTTTGATATTTTTATTTAATGCAAAATGTTGTTTACTGAAAGAAAGAAAAAAGAAAAAAAAGGCAAAAAAAAAAAAAAAAGCAAGCTCTATAGCACAAAAGACATTCCCAGAGATTTCAGTAACCAGATTGTTCTCCTTTTTGAGAGGGTGCAGTTTGCCAAGAGACTGATGTGTCCTGGATTGCATTTCATCTAGAGACAAATGAAAAATTAGTTGCAATTCACTGCCCATCCYGTCACGTAGCTTCTGGCTCCTTCTTGGCCAAGGGCTGCCTGTGCAACCCCTGCCCAGCCCCAGCTCACCACTGCCTCTCAGAAGGCATTACGCTAGAGGTGTTAAAGGGATGGAAGCAATCAAATATTAGCTGCTATGAAAAAAAAAAAATGATTCACAGAATCCAATAGATTACTCAAAAAGGTATTTTATTCAATAAAAAATTGCCAGATTTCTCTATGAAGTTTGTTTTGTGTAAACTCCACAAACCACCATTGGTGGTAAAGACAAAATTTAGTCTTAAAACCATAAGAGCTCCAAATTGTCTTTTTCCATTCTTTAACTTTTTTTTTTTTTTTTTTCCTAATTAAAAAGAGAGAAGTGGGTGTGTGTGTATTTTTAGGCATATCAGAGACAGGAAACAGTTGCTATGTGTTACATATTTTGTCATCATCAATTTGTGTAGTCTACTAGAGCAAGCGGCTGGTTGCAATAGGAAGAGCATTTGGGATGRCAGGCAGATTTTAGCTCTGCTACTTCATGTGCCTTTTCTTAYTGCAGCTCTCCTGCCTGCTTCTAGAATTCAGTTGCTTATATAAAATCCTCTTTGCTCTTTTTGTCTGGCACAAAAGATAAATTTCAAAACAATGTAATACAATTGGATATGCCCCAAAGAATCATAGATCTTTCTTACATCACCGCACTAGGTTTGCCCAGGAATATATTTTTTCTGTAGAAAGATTCTAAGATTTTTTTTTTTTTGATAACCTAAAAAAAATCATCTGAAAAAGATTTTGCAAAGTAGAATAAACTTGAATGGCTGTCTAGCATAAATCAGAGCGCTACAGGAAAAKCAAAATCGTATTTTTATGCCAAGAACTCCCAATATGACAGGCCCATTTGTAGCTTGCAGTTAATGAGCTGTGTTTGTGCCTCATGATGAAGAAGGATTGTTTGTTATGTTCTGTGGATGAAGAAGAGTTATGTGAAAGTAGGCCAGGCTATGAATTGTGCTAGGAAGAACATTTAGAACCTAAAAGGCCTATGCTGTCCCAAACAGCTCTTCTTTTACTGAGGGAAGCCCAGAAATAACTTTGTTTAAAATTGAAGTATGCTGCTTGTCAGTCACAAGTGTGTAATTTCCAAGCTTTGGAAACTTAGATATGAAATCTGATTTCCAACTGGAGCTTAAAAACTCAGTTCAGCTACTGAGACTGTTTTTTGAGGCATGTGGCTAAACAGCTCCCAAAGATAAATTTAATGAAACCAGGGATGAGCATATCTAACTTCACTATGATTTATACTTGAACACCAATAAAAATCCATTATTGCCTGGAAGAAAATCCTGTGATTTTGCTAGTCTAACAGCAACGTGTTAGAAAGACTTGCAAGTAATTCCCACAAAACAAAATAAGTGTCAGGCTTTTTCATAAGTTCTGTGGTGTTTGAGCATGCAGGAACCCTTCTCTTACAGGAGGTGATGGCAGTAACCCAAGAAATGTAAACTGTCACATGACTATTTATGAAGCCAGGCAAAAAAATGAAATATTTTAAAATAGATTAAGATGCAAAAGCTGTTACATTGCACATGTGTGTTATTTGTGGGATCTGTATGCATTCTAGGAGCATTTCAGGCATTCATAACATTCTTTTTCAGCCTTTAAATTTTCCTGTGTTGTTCTTTGCATCTGAATCAATGTAAATATCACAGGGAAAATAAACTGCTTCTGAGTGTCTTTCAGGAAAAGATTCCTTAGGGGAGTGATTTAGCCTTCATGTGGTTAAAATTGTTCTCATTTGAAGGAGAAACACACAACTCACGCTAAGGCAGCTCTGAAAAATACCACATAGATGAAATTTGCTTCTACTTATCAGCATTTTTTTCTAATGGCAAAGGAGAAATGCTTCCCTCGGAAGGAGGGGCTGTACAGTTTAGTATAGATGATATACTCCTGTGCAAAATCTCAAAGATTGATTTAGAGTTCCTTTAAAAATCCTTGGCATGAAACTTTTGGATTCGACGTACTTGTTTCTTCTTTGCGATATGATCTTTTAGGCGTTCAGTTAATGCTGTCTGCTGAGAACTCTGTGAAAATTTAATACAGTTGAAAACACTAATGTAATATTGCATGTTACTGGATTTTATCAGAGCACTCTCTTTAGCTGTATGGGTTATGTATAGGTTTATGAATACACACAAAGGAAAGTGAATAAGGAGCTATATAAAATTTTATTTTACTAATTTCATATAAAAATTTGTCCTATCCTGCATTTAATTTTTGAAGTAACTGTAATTTCAGGGAGAATGGTGCTTAGACTCTGAAATGGTTTCTTTTTTTTTGACAGACTGTGACAGAAAAGCACAAAATGAATGTACCTGAAACCATGAACGAAGTCCTTGACATGTCTGACGATGAAGGTATTCAAAATAATCCCTCACACTTTATTTCACTCKTTCCTTGTTGTAAGGAGAGTGGTTTAAAAAACAAAGCAAACAAAAMCAGTCATTATTAGTTGACTAKCATCTTTGCACACCTGCTCTTATTTGACATTGATTGCTTTGTTGACATATTGATGTTACTTAATTATCTTGTTTATTTAAATCATGCAGTTCGTAAAGCCAATGCCCCTGAAATACTCAGTGATGCTGAATATTTGTCAGATGTTGAAGAAGGTATTTCTACATTTTTGTATTGCGGTGATGTTTAACTTGAACATCTTACTTTTATTTATTTCATCTCTCTGGAAATTAATCCTTGAGATAATTTTTCTTATTATCCCACTAACAATAATTCTTCTTCATAATTAAGAGTGCTTTCAAAAATTCTTTGAGCTATTGCTGATAATCCTCTAATTTTGTCTGAATCTCTCCCTATTTTTCACTCAAATTGCTTCCACTATCCCGAATACTCAGTCCTTTTGCTGCTGCTTCTGTAAAGGAGAGGATAGATTGATGACTGTAATTGAAAAATTAAATATTTGACAAAAGAGACCAGTATAAAAATCTTGGGAAGAAATAGCTGATGATGAAAGCTAACAGTGGAGGGAATGCAGTTGGTTGTATTGGAAAAAAAAAATGAGTTCAGATGTGGATCCAGCTCTGAAATGATTGATTCAGATTGAATTTGAGCCCTTGGCCTTGAAGAAAGTGCTTTCAGAGTGAAAGAAAAATGTATAGACATTGCATGCAGTGAAAGCACAGCAGGTTGCGTTTGTCTTGCACAAAGAGGATCGTGTCCTGTATAAGAAATGTTGGTGCTTGCTGGGATTCAAGGACTGCCTGCAGCAGCGGTTGGGTGGTTCCTTTCCCCTGGAGCAACCAGGTCCCAAAACCAAACCCAGAAGCAGGCAGGTCTGAGCTGATGGAGACAGAGCACCGGTGTCCTATAGGCTACTGCACTACTCAAAATATAATGCAGTGGTGTTGTAACTGGCCATAARGTTGATGCCTGATAGTTGTGGTAGTTGATAGAGCGATACCTCGATACCTATGGCGTTATGCCACTGCTCACTGAGGAGAGGTACCGTTAGGAAACATTCACATAGGAAATGATAAAATAAAATCAGAAGCGATGGCTTTAATGCGCAGCGTCGTTTGTTAAGGCCCAGTGCAATGCCTGGAGCAGGGTGAGAGATCTGAGGCAGGGTTTTGGCCAGGGTTTCTCACTTGAACAAAACAAATTGAAAAATAAAAGCTGTTTAAGAATACAGGAAATACAGCCAGTTCCTTACTAGTGAATATATTATGCAACCATGTTATTCCTGGAGGAGCCAAGAAACGGGTTTATATATAACAAGGTAGTTTTCAAAGCATAACACTGAATGGGAACTCTCAAATCACATAGAAATAGCTATTAATGCATGAGCAAGCCTTGCAGCGTGCCTGCCCTGCAAGGAATTACCAGGGCTGGAGCAACCACCTCTKGCCCTTCTCCCTTCYAGGTCCTGTACGTCTGTGAAGGTTGCTGCTGCCTSTCACCACAGCTCCTTCACATTAACAGGGCATTTCCATACAGAGCACCYGCTAACACTACTGGAAACAAATACTTCCAAAATGGTGAAGCAGCCTGGCAGGTCTCATTGCCAGGGAGCTCATTTCCAAGTGAGCAGGGCACAAATTTACCTCCCAGATCCAGGCTCTCCTACCTCACCCAAAGTTAGGGTTAGCAGCCAAGCTGTTCAGGGACTATAACTTACTAAATAACTTCTCAACAAGCCACAAACCTCAAGGAGCAAATGCCCACTTCAGAAAACTCCTTCAAGCTAATTCTAATCATAGGAAAAAAATAAAGGCTCTAGAAATAGAGCTCCAGAGGCGAAAGTCAGGGAAAGGTTTCCTTGAATTTGTCTTGCTGTGTCGCTACTGTCCTGGGCGGAGCGGGTGCAAGCGGAGGAACCCGCGCGAAGAGCAAATGCTTTGGGTGTTGGGACTGTTTGCTGAGAAACAATGCGAGCTTTGAGCTCCCTGTGGGTTCCTGCCCGTGGGAGGTGACAATGCTCTTTGGTGTGGAAGGACACGGCTTTCCAGCCGTTAATGGGGATCCCTGTGTCCGCGCGGGAGGAGCGAGCGCGGTGCTGGTGAGTGCGGCGGCTGGAGCTCCTGCCGCCCCCCGCGCAGCCACAAACGTCCTCGGGAACCTCATCTGTCCTCAACACAMAGTGTATAAAAGTGGCTGTTTTATTGTGTTTTTATGCTTAGCGTTGTCTGAGGTTTTGTCTCTGTAAGCTTTTACAGCATTTCTTTGGTTTGGCATGGGCATTTCTCTGAATTTGCGTGAAACCAGAGTCTTGGGTACAGCTAGGAGCATCCTCCTCGCCCGTGGTGGGAGGTGAAAGCYGCAGTTGTCTCCAGCAAAGCCAGTGACAAGTGCCCCCTTGGATCCTAGACTAGGATTAAATTTTGTCCGGGGGTCTCCCAAGCCACATAATGCCCTCTCTTCTGGCACCAAAGAGCCTCTCCTTCCCACTGATTTTGGAAAGAGCTCCTARAAAATGTGCTCTTGCAATTCCCTGCGTGTACCAGGCAGGAACTGCATGGCCCAGCAGAGCTGGCAGAAGGATCCCTTACCTTCTGCTAAGGAGACCTTGGTAAAATTGCCCAGCAGGACTTGAGGAAMATGGGGACACCCTCATCTGTGATACTGCCTGGAGTCCTGGTGGGCCTGGGAAGAGCATGGGAGAAGGTGTCCGAGATGAGCAGAGAATAGCTGAGGAGCCTGCACAGCCCGGGGAGGAGAAGATGAGGGCTGAGTGGTGGGACCGTGTCCAGTAAAGGGTGGTGGGGTGGAGAGCAGGGCCCGTCCRGCCTCTGCCAGAGCCCCGGCACCGGGACATGGGGCGAGCCGGGCAGGAAAGGCTCTGGCCATTGCCCCACGCCAGGGTCGGCTCTGCAGCTACTTGCGCTGCKTGTGGGGAGCACAGCGAGTGTGCAGGGTGCCCAGGGGAGCTGGACGAATTTAGAGGGGAACAAAACACCCGGTCAGTGMTATATAAATCCCCTGTGGGGTTAGAAACCCCCTTTTCAGGTCACTGCCAGGCTCACAGGCTGCAGGCATGGCCTGTGTGTGTACAAATGTGTGTGTATGTGTGTATATATGTGCGTGCACACGTGTGTGTGTGCTGTGCTGTGGCGGGCGCGGAGGGCGGCGCGGGCGCGCGGCGTCGGGTTGCAGCGCCGCGACCCGCGCGCTCCTGCAGCCCGTTGCCGCGGCCGAGCCCGGCGCCGCACGGATGCGGCCGGCCCGCGGGAGGCGCAGCCCAATCAGCAGCAGCTCTGAGGGCATGTCTGCGGCCGGATTAACGGGGCTTGGCTTTGCTTTGCTAAACCTGAAATAACCGTAGTCTCTCTTTAGTGTTTTGGGCCGTATCCGTGGCGAACTTTTGATCCGGGTTGAGAGGACAGGGATGCACATGTCCTAAAATACACACGGAGCCATCGAGATGTTAAGAAGATCTGAGTTGTTGTGTGGAAAGCGAATATGACCCGCAGGGATTAGTTTGCTTGTGYTGGTTTGGAGATTAACTCTAAATCGCTGCTTAAGGACTAATAGGACTAATAGGAATTCTTGGAAACACCAGGGAAAAAAATCTTATAGACCAGACTGATGGAAATGGCTTTCCAAAACAGTAAGACTTTTTCAAGTTTAACTTGATATATGATGTTTCTGTTTGTGTTTTTTTAATGCCTTATAGTGTGTGCTATGAACATCTTAGCTTTGAGATTGTTACTTAAAATAATCACTGTTACTGGGGGGCCGGAGAAAGTTGGTCTGTTTATTTTGCTGTTTGCGACGCGGTGGCCGAGCGSGTATTTTTAGAGTTGATTGTTAGTGCAAAAGCGGCGCTCGCGGCGCTTGCCCGAGCTCGGCACCCACGAGGGCGCCAGGCTCCAGAGAAACACGACTGGAGAGGCAGAGCCGCGTGCCCGGAGCCGCTCACCTTGCTGGATGAACTCCAGAGCTGCTCTCCCGTGCCCCTCTTGCAGGGCTGCAATAAATGCGTTGCCGGGAGCGGCTGGGGCGCCTCCCTCCGCTCTGCCCCGCGCAGGGGCCGGGACGGGGTGGAGGCGGCCGCATCAGGCGCATTTTCGCCTGGCTCTGTCAGTGCAGGAATGCAGGTTTGGGGTATGATGTAATGCTATGCAAATCCCGGGAGCCAGGGCCAAGCGCGCATTAACCCTTGCAGCAACCGCCTGCCTCTCTGCACGCTCAACTTTCCTAAATTTCTCTTTCTAAAAAGAACTCATCCTCCTCTCGGTTAACGTCCACGTGTCGGACGTATCTGAGGCTTTGCGCGGGGTTAGCGGGGTGGTTCGGGGAGGGCTGAGCGCGGCCGGGCGCTGGAGCGGGAGCCCTCCAGGGCCGCGCTTTGTTGGGCTCCCCGCGGAGGGGCTTGTGGGGCCGCGCTCCCCAGCGCGCCGCGGAGGAGGCTCCGGGAAGTATCCGCCTTATCCCGCGGAAGGGATCGGCGTGGGGGCGGTGGGTGTGCGGCGCCGAAGCRCCCGGGCGCGTGTACGGGGTGGGCCCCTCCTGGCTGCTCGGTGCCGGGGGCAGGAGGGCAGCCGGGGCAGGGCTGCTGCCTCCACCGCATGCAGCACTGGGCCCGCTTTAACTTGATGGGCTGGGCTTTAGGGCAGGAAAGCCAAGGTGCGCGCAGCGGTGCCGAGCGCCACGCTAGAGAGCCCTTTGGCTTCCTTAAATAAATGGGCACAAGTCATCTCTCACAGAACTCGGCTTATTGGATTTCTGTGGAGGGAGACTGTGCCCCTTATGTGTGCGCCCATAAAACAACGTTCTCAGGCCGGCTGGGCGGGCGGAGGGCTGATGTTCCGCTCGGAAAGAGCCCCGGGGCGAGCGGGGGTGCCCGCATCGATTTGCTTGCTGGAGCAGGGGAAGGGCGCTGGGAATCACGGAGAGCACAAACCTTTACCCTGCGCGGAGCTCCTGATTTCAGCCTGCCTTTTGTGCCGCAGGTGAGGATGCAATGACAGGTGACACGGACAAGTACCTTGGACCTCAGGACCTCAAAGAGCTGGGCGATGACTCCTTGCCGGCCGAAGGTTACATGGGCTTCAGCCTCGGCGCCCGCTCCGCCAGGTATCGTATCTGCCGCCRCCCTTGCGAACCTCTGCAGGCCGAGAGCTTCATCTCACCCAAAGCTGTTTTGAAAGGGAGTAGAGGGGGTGGACTTCCGTGTCAGGGTAATGCTGCGTGTTTAAAGCATATGCTCATTGCTGTTTTGTTTCTTATTCTTTATTCATGTTGGCTTCTTATGGCAATGATTCAGAAAATTAGCTACTCATTTTTTCTGGTGTCTGCTCATGCTCTGGACGTCTCGAGGGAACCTCTTGGCTAGCAGTTTGCAACCTCTCTAACGACTCACCCAGAACAGCTAGAAAAAGCAAGCTCCTTCTCACTGCTGCCTGTCAAGCTGATGCCCACCTTGGAGTATTCCTTACTGGCCTAATCTAGCAAAAGGATGTGAACACCAGAAAAACTGAATGACAACCATTTGGCTATTCTAGTGCTTTGATTTCTTCAGAGGTTGCCAGTGAATAGCAGAGAGCCAGTATAAGAAAACACAAAAATAAGAAAGCAGTAAAAAAGGTGTACCTTAAATTGAGTTTCATTTGACACGATCCAGATTGCATGCTGCAAAAAAAAAAAAAGGCCAAAGTTTCTGTGAACCCGATACAACACTGTAGGTTTGGTTTGGTGTAATGTCTGACTGTGTTGATTTCAACTTGTGTTTCTAGATCAGCGTTTCAGATTTTTTTTTTTTTTGAACATTGCTAAAGCCTGCTCTGTGCATTGCTCAAAACAAGCAGAGCGGTATGGGCAGAGATTACTTCCACGTTGTGGATCTGCAGTGTGTTTACCGACRGGCGAATTGTACTGAAGCTAATAATTAAACCTCATGAGCCAGAGCCCTGAGGACTTTTTCCTATACGGTAGTTTAAAGATCTGTTTTAAAAAGTGATTTCATTGTCTAACTGTGAGTGGCAACTCCCATAAGGTAAAGCTTAGATGTCTACCCTTCGATCTTGTTTGTTATGGCTCCTTCAGAAACGCAAGCATGCAGTGTAAATTTGCTTTTTAGCCTTGCCCAGCCATGTTTTGCTTCACTTACAATTCCTAGGTAAGTTAATAAGTGTTTACATGATAATACATGTTCGAGGAATGCCAGAGTGCTCTTAAAATAGACCATTAGTTGTGAACTCAGCGAAAGGTTTTTGAAGGGAGAATCCTAGACCTTTGCAAAGCGGATTGCCCGGGCTGCCATGCAGTGTTTGAAGAGCAGGCAGCACGAGCGAGCTGGTGAATTGGGCAGCCCTGGCGAGGGGCCACGTGCGGCAGGACCGGGCTCACCGGGCACCTTTCCCTCCTCACGGGCTCCTCTGCTCTTGCTGCGCCAGCGGGAGAGCAGAATTTCCCAATCCAGACCCGATAGGTAGATCTGAGGGTTTGCCTTCATGTTTTCTTTTCTTTGAGAGAAATCTAATGTTCCCATGCTTC
This sequence comes from Nothoprocta perdicaria, assembly GCF_003342845.1. Lineage (NCBI taxonomy): Eukaryota > Metazoa > Chordata > Aves > Tinamiformes > Tinamidae > Nothoprocta > Nothoprocta perdicaria. The sequence continues at coordinate 3,700,652 of NW_020455555.1, read as the reverse complement.
GGACCTTAGCAGTGCCATTCCTATTTGTTGCTGCCTAGCTCATTTTTACATTGCATATATGTTATGCTCAGAGGAGACAAATACAGAGTTTCTCATGGCAAGTATTGCACTTAGCAAAAAGTATTCGGTGAATGTTTCTTACTGCTGATTCTGAGTGTAACATTAAGAAATAAGCACATTAAAAATGTAAGTCACGCAGCCATAACATCTTGCTTTTCCCGTCTGATTCTTTGCTTTCTATTTCTCCTGTTTCTTTTCCACTGTAAATTGCTTTAGTCCAAAAGTCAGGTAAGAAGGCATGGCATCGTGTTACATCTTTCTGCTGCTGCCATCGCTCATCTTCATTTTATTCCGCATTGGAAAATGACATGCTTTTTAATTTGATTTGTTTATTTATTTATGGTTGAGGTTTGCTCAGCGTTAGAGAACATTCCTCTGTGGTTGTAACAAATATAACTGGATTTTTTTTATACCCTTTATCATGTAGAAGTCTGATTAACCTTTGTCTACAGTGTGCAATAAAGATCCCCATTCTGCCTCTAGCACATGGAGGAGCGTGTGCTAAGGGACTAGACAAGATGTATTAACAAGTACAAAGTGCATGAAGCAAGTTGTAGAGTTCTGAGACTGAAAAATGTTAGTAGTTAAAAGTGTAGTAGTTTGTTGGGTGTTGCTTTTTATTAATGCACATTTTTACGACTTTATTTTTTGTCACGTAGCAAGCATGTCTAGGCCTGCAGCATGCTTTTAGCACATACCATAATGTATCTTCCAGGGTTAAGTGTAACACACACTCCTACTTTGATTAAATTGCAACACATTTGGCCTGATCATAGGTAATTTCTAAAGAGTTTAACATCCACAAAATAATTCCCCAAAGCTCTGGAATCRGTATTTAATCATTAAGAAGGAAATTTCTTTTTTTTCCTCTTCTGCTTCAAAGTTGTTACCCTCCTGTTCTGCCTAGGAGTAAGTGAATAACTAGGGTGTTTATAGCAAAGTTGAAAGTGGTTCAGCCACAGCGACGGAATGACRACAGAAAACTTGCTCTTTCTGAAAGCTGACTCAGCGATCGGAGCCATATGGGCAGACTGTAACCTACCCTCAGCTCCCGCAGGACCTGCCCTCATGGGTCTTCTTGCAGGATCGAGACGTGCAGACGTTTCTCAGAGCTCACCTAAATATTTGAATACACTCTTCTGGTTATTCTAAAGCCACAGCATTGCTGCTGAAGCAGTAAACATTCAATGATTGTTGTTTATGCATAAGACAGGGAGGGGGATATAGCAAAGTATTTATTATTCCATTTGTGCCCTTCCCTTATATTTATACCATAGGTGATGTATATTTTGCCATCTTATGCTATGCCCTGGAAGTTGCATGTATTAATTTTTTTTATTTTTATTTTTTGTTCATCTCATTGTCATCCGCACTTTCTGTGATAAATGGTAAATACAACAGCCTCCGCTCCTTCAGTTCGGATAGGTCCTACACGCTGAACAGGAGCTCTTACGCCCGGGACAGCATGATGATCGAGGAGCTGCTGGTACCAGCAAAGGACCAGGTACGTGTTGCCTCTCCGCCACCGAGGGCTTCGTGTTCTGTTGCAGTAGGGGACAATGTTCTGCAGGCTCAGCYGTCCTTGCAGGGACTCTTGCTGCTCTGCTAACTGTTGAAGAGGGAGAAGAAAAGAGCTGAAAGTAAGAAACGATGGATTCACAATGGTGTGATCTTGGTCCTGCAAGAAGCAGGGTGCTCTGGTCCCAATCCAGAGAATCTTTAAGCACCTGATTATGTTTCTGAATGCAGAACTCTGCTTTGAAGTCAGTGGGAGTATCTGTGAGCTTAATGTTAAATATATCCTTAGAGCTCTTTGTTGAGCTGGTACCGATGTGTTCTACACTGAGCACCCTGTGTGTGTAGTGTGAGGATGATGACTGCATTTGTCCATTCTGTCTGCGTGTAGCACTCCAACTGTGCCTTTATTTTTTCACCCTGGGGAAGGATTTGGCCTTGTAAAGATTGTGCTATTGTGCACTAACCAGTTATGTGTCTTCCAAATGTTTGTGCAATGACTAATACAAGAAAAGCAGAATCTTTTGCCCTGATTATAGCGTGGGAAAGTCATTCTAAAAGTTAATGCTGGTGGTAGTAGGGTGCTGTATGGTTTTTTTCTGAGCGTTCCCTCAGTGTTTGGTTGGTAGACTTGTTTCAGACTTTCAAATCTAATTGAATTTCTAAAAGAAGAATTTCTCAATACACATAAGGCAGATCTGCTGGGAAGCCGATTAAAAAAATCCACATAAAAGTCTTGTGAATTAAAGGACAGCAGAGTGGTGCTGTCATGTGCACGTCCTGAAAGACCCTAAGATGGGCCATAGCGAAGCAGAGGTTTTCTGCTGCCCTTTACACAGAGGAACGTTTCAGCAGGGGCAAGGATGCCTGCACAGGGAATTACTGAGCTCAGAGGAGGTTTTCTCTGGGGAAAAAGTTCACAGAGCATTTTTACAGAGCTTTTAGTTCCCTCTAGGATTTTAAACCTTAATTGAACCACTCCATGAGTTCAATTGTAGTAATTGGTTATTTCTTTCCTTTTGAAGTCAGAAAATAAAAGCTGCAACTACTGGCATTAGGAACAAGAGATGATATTTTAGGGCTGAGAACTGCCAGTCACTCTCATACTTCCTACCCTTAAACCTTCAGAGAGTCTTCTTGAATTGATGGAAATTTCAGATGTGAGGAAGGCTCTGCAGCCTGAGAACACATTATGTCATGTGATGATTCTGGCCATTTTTGTAATTACCATCAAAATAGATGGAGTTAATTTAGCAACTAGGGAATGTTTCAGTAGACAGCACAGAGCTTGTTTTAAGTGTTGTTAAATAATTGTTGGAGGACTTTGATCAAATTGTACATCATTAACCTGCTTTGTATTACAAAATCTCACTAGAAAATAAGGAGTTAGGGCAGTCTGGGCGTATCATCCAACTCTGACGTGAACCTTTTGCATACTCAGTTTCTTAGACCAATATACATCTTATTGCAGTCGCAAAGTCTGAGATTACAGGGAATTAATTAAGTATGCTTATATGCTTAGGGATGCTTATTAGTTAAGTATGCTTATAAAAGTATTTAAAAGAGAAGGGGTAGCTGGCAACCTTTTGACCAGGTGGACTTAGAAGATCTCTTGCCTGTCTCTTCCCACGTTGGCTGGGGGACAACTCGCAAGGCTGAGAAGGGTCGAGCAGGGAAGGTTGGGAAGCAGCCTTTGCTGAGCCCCGGCTCCTTGCGGGTTGCTCCGGGGGCCGCTGCCGTTCCGTGCTGCTCCGTGCTGCCTTGCTGGCCCCACCGCGGGGCGGCCGGAGCGCTCAGGCCACGCTGCGCCTTGGAGCGGAGCGCTCCAAATTCCCGAGGCCCYGGCTGTTACCGTGAAGGCAGCAGTCCCGTCCAGATCCGAGTGACTTCCTCTGTGGAACAGTTTGCATCAGCCTCCGAGTTTGCATCAGCCACAGGCAGGATGCATCAGGCTGTCCATTACCTAGCAGCTTGGTGAATCTCTTCTGTCYGGATAAATTCTTCTGGGAGAAAGCAGAAATTCTTCAGTTTGCTGAACTCTGCTCTTATACARCCTGGCTGCTTAGTTGTGCAACCAGCAGCATCCTTGCCACCAGAAATGTCAGAGTTGTTTTCATGTGTTTGCATCAAGCCCCACCACACCCCGGAGCACTTTCAGTAACAGAGTTGGGTACATTTAATCACCCTCGGCCCAGGTAGGGAATGCTGTGGCCTGAGCAAGCACTGTCCAACCCTTCTGGATTCTCACACTGCAACTTGCCCAGGAAGATTTCTTTCCCTGCCTGGAAAATCCAGCACTTCAGCAGATCAGCAAAATGAGGTCAACAGATGTCTGCTGCTTGGGAGATCTTGGGTCCAGCTATTAACTTTTACTAGTCTGCTCCTCTTCCAAGATTATTGGACGCAGGCTTTGTGCCGTTGCTGGCTGAAAATGTCTCGGAGAGCTCTGTCTGAGGGCGCCTTGTCAGAAAGGAGCGCGTCAGGAGCGTGGAAAGGAGCGTGTCGGGAGCGTGGAAAGGAGCACGTGAGGAGTGTGCTCGCCGAGGCAGCCTGTGTAGGCCAAGGCACCCCAGGGGTGCAGCAAGCAGCTGCACAGACAGTGTCTCTGTCTCATGGAGGCTGCTTTAGAAAGATGCTGCTGGCCAGGAGATTGTGTGGCTGGGGCTGGAGCTTTCTGCCACACGCTGTTGAGCTTTAGTGTTTTTCATCTGTTGGGGCAAATGAGATCCCGCGTTTTTGTCTCGACAGAGATGCCCTGCTGCATGCCCAGACCTCGGTGCGGTGACCCTGTGGGGCTCAGCAGGCATTTCAGTGACAAACACTGACTTGCATTGTCCCTCTTTTTAGGCATTTCTTTAAAAATCTTGGCAAAGATCGTCATCACTGGGAAATGGAATAAACTCAGCTATTTTTTATTTATCTACATTTTTCTGCAACTTCAGAGACCAGCTATCTGGATCTTGCAGGGGTTGGTATTTATAGTTATGTGCTCTGTGGGAGCTCTTATAAAGTTCAATCACTTGGAATAACTGAAATCCACAGAGTTGGCTTTTCTGCATAAACTGCGGGCTCCTCCTGAAATGTGGAAGAATCCCTAGTGTTCTATTGGAAGGAGTTAGAAAATGGTCTTCATTAAACTAAATTATGATACACTTTCCGAAACAGTGCTAACTAAACCCACTGCTGTTGCTTAATGACCATTGTTTTTAATGCCATCCGTTTTACCTTTTATGTCTGATGCCCTGATGCTTTTTCTGGTATTTCACACACCATCCCTTAGCAGCAGCATCTTTGCCCGTGTTACAGGGCTGTGATTATGGGTCTTGTGGAACTAAAATGTGCCAGGCAGATGAGCCTAGTAAAACATGTAAGGTAGCAAAAGGAGACAGCAGCCAAGGGCATGTGCTGCAGTGTTGCACAGATCACAGAGCAAAGCTGTACCCTGCAGATATTCTTATTGATCAACAGTAAGCGATGATATTGATGGGTTTGGGCAAAGCAAAACCAGGGTGGAGATGAGCAGTGTATTGCATGGCAGCATCTTCACTTAGTTTTATTCATGTAACTTGGGGTTTAGAAGCTTTCCAATCACCCTGGGAATACAGGCAGCCGGTATTTGAGGATCTGATCTGTTTGATTTCCTAGGAGGAGAGGATCAAAGAAAGAAAGAAGAAAAGAGCACGTGGCTGACATGACTTCTCTGTCACAGATCAGGAGAATTTATAGCATCAGCACTTGAGCCGGGCACAGGGTGTTGCCAGTGCAACGCCACGACAAGGAGCAAACCACTTGTCACCGTGTGTTGAGCAGTGCAGTTCATGATAGCACCAATAGGGCAAAAACCGGTTTTATGTAGATGAGTCGGGGCGGTAGCACCCCAGACGAGGAGGGCGCGTGTGGGTTGYACACGCAGTGCAGACATTACCCCCTCCTCCCACCGCGAGCGCCGATTCCCAGCTTCAGTTGTGCAGCTGCTGCTGAAGTTGTTCCCGGGCTCCGCTCGGGTAGGCAGCGACCGGTGGCGCTGACTGTGTGGGGCTGTTGGGCTGCCCGGCCAGCTGGGCCAGCGGAAACGGCTCCAGCAGCTTTCCTTGCATACGGAAATGAAGGCTGGAGAGACAGAGTTGTAGCTGAAGAGCACAGCAAAAGGACACACGTTTGGGGCTCTGTGTGTGCAATCCAAGTTTCTGTTACGGGATTTCCAGTAATTCAACATCTAGGATATCAGTAGTGTTAAAGAGAAGAGGGTCAGATGTAAATTTAATAGAATTCTGTTAACAAGCGTGCCTTTAAGACCACTATTTTTCATGTTCATTTTAAACTTCTATTTTTTCTTTCTATTTTTAAAGCACCTGACGTTTCCAAGGGAATTCGATTCTGATTCTCTCAGACACTACAGCTGGGCTGCAGACACCTTGGACAATGTTAACCTGGTCTCAAGTCCCATCCATTCTGGGTAGGTTGTTTAGCAGATTTCCTTTGTCTTTAAATGGGCAAGTGTTTTGTTTCACAGCAGAATGCAGCCTGCTGAAATGGCTGATAACATGCCTGTTCCTGCTCCTCTTGAAGCCAGTGGCAAAATTCAGGTTGACTTCAATGAGGGTGCTTAATAACAGCAGTCAGGCTAAATTCTTGCATATCAAACCAAAACTTGCTTCTGTACTTAAATTTCTGAATGCCAAAAAATTGTAGTCCAACAAGTTTTCCTCTAATAGTYCTGCTTTTCTGTTGCTTGTGTCTTGCTTTTATGCCTTGTAAGGTGATTTTAATTGAACCATCTTAAATAGTTTGGAAAATAAGATCAAAACTATAGTGTTACCCTTTCTGTCCTTTCACCTAGGAGAATGGGGGATTTTAACTGCCTATTTTGCCTCCAAAACTCCTGCCTGATCTCCAGAATCTGTGTTTTGACCTTCCTTATACTGCTCACTCATTTACAAGGCATCCCTGTAATTACACTGTAATTACAGTGCTTCYTGGCACTGCCGCTTAAGGTTGATTTAAATGCAGTTGCAATAGTGTTTGGATGCATTTTGTAAAGATTTACAAACAAATGTGTACCTCAAAAGAATTGTTGCATGTGAGTTTGTCTAGTATGAATGTTTATTGTATGACTTTCAACAAGTGCAGGGCATAACATTTCATATCCCTTTTATTTTACATCCCTATTTTGTGACTAGTCATGTTCCTGTAATGTAAAGGAGACTAGCACAAACCAAAGCATTTCAGTCCCACGATAATACCAAGCCCCACGAGTCCAAAAGTGCAGTCCCACAATACACGTCACACCTGCTTYAGCTGACTGGAGCTCTAAAGCAGTGCATTTTTTTGGTCCTGATCCAGTAAAATACTGTATACGGGCAATGTTAAAGCTGAAAGGTCAAGAGGTTCAGAGTGAAAAGCTGACGTCTGTTTTTTATGAGAGAATGRTAGATTGGCCCTTTTGCATGAGGGCAGGGTGATATGCAGTCAAGCTATTCCTGGAATATGTTTAATTTCTTCTTAGTCACTTACAATAAAGGATATTTTATAGTCCCTCTGCTTCAGTGGGTCACTGTCCTTGTTACAAGGTTTGTTCCCCTAATACCAAACTTCAGTTTTCTTTGCTGCAAATTAAGCCTATTCCCCTAGCCTGCAGAGTCATGGAGAACATCTTACTTTTTAGGTGTTTGAAGATATTTGATCTTCTCTTTTAGAGATTCAAATAATCTCAGGTCCTCCACACGTACCTCCTAGGTCACATTTTCTCCAAATCTCACATTATTCTTGCTGATGTCTTCTGGCTCTCGCCTGTTCAACAAGCCAGTTTGGGCCCCAAACCACCMAAGAGATGTCCCCAGTACTGCGTAGCACAGAATCGTTACCTTTGCTGGCCCACCTGACCTAATCCTAAGAAATCCCCCAGCTGAGCATCAGCATTTTGGAACTGCAGGTCCCATTTGACCGTAGCACCCCACTGGCAGGCAGAGCTTTGCTGCTCTGAAATAAATCCACATGTAACATTAATGTGTAAGATACTCCCTCCCACAATGAGGGATCAGCATACTGCCCGAGTTTTGTTTGAGGTGGTATATTTCACATTAATTGTAGTTTACTCCGACCTTCTACACGCATGCAAGAACTCATTTTTAAGGCAGTGTAAGGAATGACATGAGGACTTGATGTTCTTTTCAAATGTCCTGCCATGCATCTCTTTGTATATTACGTTTTGGAAAATAAACTGCTATATAAAAGCGCAAGAACTGAAGCTCTGTTGCCATAATTTCTCTACTGCCGTAGGTAAATTGCAGATGTTTTCTCCATTTCTGTAGGCTGGTGTGCACTTGTGTCGATTAATTATATGAACACTTTCTTTAGGATTTTTTTTCCCGTGTGTAGCATATTTTATATGACAAAGCTCATGATATGTGAAGCAAAAGGCAAATCATTTCTGAAGTTGGCCTTCAAATGTGTTGCTTTTGTTATTTTTCTGATTGTTACTTTTCCTTTGCGCTTATTATTGATATTTTCTGTTGCCTGCTTCTAATTATCTTATATTAATTTTTCCCATTTGCTTTCTAAATTATTTTGCAGCTATTCCTCTCCACTTCCCCAGTATGATTCAAGGTGATAACTCTGTGCTTTCTGTGAATCCTCATTTTGCTTTTTTTCTTCTTTTTTTTTTTTTAATTTTAACTCTTATCCCACACTCAGAGTGCGTGTAGATGTTTGTAGTGCATCCGCCCACATCCTCATCCTTCTCATGTATTCAAGTAGCAATGCTCACTGGCATTTAGCACCGTGTTTTAGAAATCATACTGTAGTTTCCATTATTAGCCGAGTCTTAATTTAGGTAAGCACCAGCTACTAATCCATTCTGTTGAAAGTGCATGGAATACTGTTTGAAATTCCTGTTATTGTTTTGAACGGTAGGTTACTAACCTGAATGCTAAAGGGGGGAATAGTTGATGCCACTGCCCAGGATGACGTTTAGAGCGCCGGACGCGAGGGTTGGTGTGCCAAGGCCACATTTTGCTTTGCTTTATAGCGAATTTTAGCAGCCTGTGTTGTTGGCCYTTGGCAGTGAGTTGGGCTGGCTCCTTGCATTGCTCCCTGAGGAGCACGCCCGTGGTTGGCCTCTCCTTCCATGTGCCCCGTGGCATCCGCCTCTTCCCATCAGGGCTCACCATCTACCAGGCGGAGCAGTGGCAGGGAGGTAGAACAGCAACATGCTGACAGCAACRTAAACATGCAGGGGGCTGCTTCCTGAGTAAAGGGGAGAAAGAAGGAAGGGTCCAGGTCCTCTAGAGCTGGCTCCTTTGATCATTATGCCCTGCTGTTAGCAAACAGAAAGCTATTTGAATCAAGAAAGTTTACTCACACATTAGATTTCTGCAACCAATAAATATTGTKGTAGCTTATATACTCTATAATTTAAAGACTAACAGTCTTTTTTTCACACATAGATCTAGTATTTGTAGAAAATATTTGGTTAAACGTTCAGCAAATAGCCCCTTCTGTTGAAAAATAGTTGTTCATATGAGGAACTGGGATACCCTAGTGGCAGCAGTCGGTTTTGTTCAGTGCTGTATTTTATCCATGTTTTGTGGTTTTGTGAGCTGCTTGGGCTGCAGGAAACAAGCAGTTGGAGTTAGGTCAGCTCCTAGGACTGCTTCACCTCAYCTCTGTCCGGAGATATACAACATTGTGTCCAGTATATAGGGAATTTTGACTGCAGTCTTGCTTTTGTGCAGAATTTCCTCTTCCCTGGTTGTCCAYGTGTCCAGATACAACTGCACTTTGCAGGACTGGTTGATGCCTGCCAGCTGTTACAGGATTACAACTGTTATATCGAATACAACTGTCTTAAATGAGACCCTATTCATCCTTCAGAGCACTCGGGAGGTTTTCACAAAAATCTTTAGCACCATTCCAGATTGTTGTTTCTCACCTTTATTTCAATTTATGGTAAGAAACCGGGAAGATGGATGGCTTCACCTCTTAATTACCTTGGTTTTAGTCCCTCGGAGCAGAAAGTTTTGGCAGCAATCTTGAAAATGGTCCCGCTGCAGAGCTGCCAGCTCTGCCAATGCCTGCACGTCACACAGGAGGAGCAGACAGAAATGTGTTGGCACCAGGACTGAATGTGTAACTTGTGTTTGGGCTGTGTTTAGGGTTTTGGTAGGTACAGCTTCAGAAAGAGCAGGTTTATATAGAGAACTGCAAGTATCCGTTGGGCACTTGTGTAGAAAAGGAAGCAGGGAAGTCCCAAAAGAGATTCCCTATTTGTGCTTAGCCATAGAGGAATCTAGAGGTTCAAACTCCTAAAATTGAAAGGATTTTTGCAGCAGAGTTTTGAAGGAGGTTGAATTCTGTTGCCTGCCCTAGGAGTCTGTTCCCCATTACTGTCATTTTTTTGGCAGAGGGAAGTGGGGGTAGACCATAAAACTTCACAAATGCAACTTCTCACTATTTTGTAGACGAAAAAAGTTGTGATTATTAATGGTAATTCTTAATATTCCTTATWTCTTTTCCTAACAAAGAGATTTTTCTTTAAACTTACCAATTACCAGGTAAAATGTAATTGTTTCCCTTGTAATGAATGAATAGAAAGGTGTACCCAGGACTGACGCCGGGAACGGCAAGATTTGGTCAAATGCAGCTTCTCGGTGAGGAAGGCCGTGCTGGCTGGAGGCTGAGGGCAGGTTCCCGCCAGGGCCCCGGGCTGCCGTCCCGACCGTATCCGCCCTGGCTCCCGGGCGGGTGGGAGCACAGGGGATGGGGGACTGAGCGCCTCCAGATGGAAGAGCAGTTTGAGGCTCCGCTTCTCCCCCTTTCTGGTCCCTTTCTGCATGGGAGGCTCTTTGCTCTTACTCATGGACAACAGCAGAACTAACAGTTACGGGGTCCAATTAAAACACTAAAGCRCTACTTACGTTTAATTTACTCTTTTAATCCGATTGCTCAGTAGCAGCTGCACCTTTCGCCGTGATGTTGCTAGCGCTTTAGAAATCCCTGCTTTTGTTAACCAAGTGTAAGTATGAACTTTAAAGGAACCTTTCAAATCTCTAGTTTTCTAGTTTAGCTGGGCTCGGGAGGACTTTTCTAGTGGTACTTTAAAGACTGTGATTTGTCGATGAACTTGCGCTTCTCTCTGCCCGGTTTGTGACCATTTTCACCAAGGTGTTTCCTTCTGCCCTCAGTTTCCTGGTTAGCTTCATGGTGGATGCCCGTGGGGGCTCCATGCGGGGCAGTCGCCACCACGGCATGAGGATCATCATCCCGCCGCGCAAGTGCACGGCGCCCACGCGCATCACCTGCCGCCTGGTCAAGAGGCACAAGCTGGCCAGCCCCCCGCCCATGGTCGAAGGAGAAGGCCTGGCCAGCAGGCTTGTGGAGATGGGGCCGGCAGGGGCACAGTTTTTGGGGTGAGTTACCTATGAATTTCACTGCTGGCACTCTCATTGCATCTTTTGTTTCCTTTATCCTGCCGATCTGAGTAGTTAAGCATTCAATTTACCTCATCTGAGCATGTAAGATAAGCTAGGATCCACGAAGTACTAAGAAGTGCCAACCTGCCGTTCCTGCCTTGGAAGCAGCCTGGTGCCTTAGGGGGAGCTTTGCCTTGTGGCGGCTGCAGGGCGGAGGAGCCCAAAGCAAGGGCAGCCCCGAGGAAGCCCGTCCSGGCCGCGGCGCCGCTCGCTCGGCCGAAGGGGCCTCGGCCCCGTGGCCGCACGATGGAGCAGCCCGGGCTGAGCCCCGGCGCGCGGAGCCACCYGGCGTGCCCGGGCCCTTGGCCACGCGGCGCTGCGCCCAGGGCCACCAACCCGCTGCGATGGGGCACGTTTTTTTACCCCCCACCTTTCCCCGTCCCTGCTCACGGATTTTGTTGGTTAGCGCGAGCGGCGCCCCGGTGCAAAGCGCCGGTCCTGCCGGGAGCGACAGCGTGTTCCTAATCTCCCCTTCTCGTTTCTCTTCCTGCTGCATGGATGTTATTCAGTAAACTGCATCTTCCTAAAAGCCCTCCCCCTCTAAATGAGGGCGAGAGCATGGTTAGCCGAATCCTGCAGCTTGGTCCACAAGGAACAAAATTTATTGGGTAGGATATGTACAGAAAAGATACAGAATGTCTACAGTTTTCTTTTGTTTTCAATTTTTTGTTATTCCCATTTTTTTTCGGTTTTCTGAAGCTTTCAGTTGATTTCTGTCACTGAAAGAAAATCATAGTGGCTTGATTTAATATAGCTCTGCTACGACCTTGTGCTTACAGGCATGTAAAGTTCACTGCCAGCATTCTGCTTTCATAACTTATGTGCTTCTGTAATTTTTTAAATTTTGAAGTGTTTCGACTGCATCAAATACATTTTAATACACAGTGACAGTCCTTTCAGTTCAGCCTTGTGGTAGAGAAGGTATTTACAGGCCTTGAAGTGAGGCTGTGATGGGAAAAGCATTGTAAAATTACTTATGGAAGATCACTTGGAAAAATGTCATTGAGTAAATGACTTCATTTAACAATGTTGGAGAAATAGTAATCTTTTCAAACTGCAGGAGGCATCTTATTAATTTAAAAATGAATTTAAAAGCCCCTAGTATGCTATGGAGAGGAACTGCAATGTGTATGCTAAAAAATGTAAGAATGTTTCTGTATATTTTTGACTGTTGTTTTCAAACCATATCATGAAATTTTAGTGTGTTAGGTTTTCAAAATATTGGTGTTTGGTGTTCAATACCTGTTTAATACCTTCTCGCTGAGTATTCTTGTTAATCTTCATGCACAGAATTGTGTGGTTTCTAAATATTTACAGAGACAGTATCTGACATATTAGCCTGCAAAGATTGTATTGCAGTGTTTTCCATTTGCATTCCTTTCTGACTAGAGGGTAAATACCTTAAGAAACCATGTATTTGAATTTTGGGTATCTACTTGCTGTGCACAATGGGAGGCAGCAGCTACGCTGCTTCTTAAAGGCCTCGAGATCAGAGGAACAGCCCGGGTGTTTCTAAAAGCATCTGAAATATGCATTCATTAAACTGCCTTTTACTCTTCTTGTGGCCAGAGGAAAAAAAAAATCCAACTCTTCTTCTGGACTTGCAAGTATTTTTGCTCCCTTCGGCTGCTTTGGTTTCCTCAGTGAGGTAACTGACTGGGTAAGGGGCAGCCCGGCACCTTGCTGGGCACAGCTCTGCACTGTCCCCATGGGCAGTGTTTGCTTTAATCGAGTGATTACAGAGAGGTGAAATCCTTTACAACCTCTGTAGGAAAATAGTGATACTGTCTATTTAAATGTCTTAAAGCTGCATAATCCATAACTGTTCACTTACCGTGTGATTTCAGCCAGTTTGTCTTAGCATATTTTACTCTGCATATCCTGCCTGTGAAGCGTTTGGCAAAAGTGTCTGTTTGTTGAGGAATGGCACATGAAGTGAATGGTGGTTTCTGTTGGTCGTTCACGATAACCGTTTAATACTGCACTTGAAGTCCTCTGTGTAAGGTGCATTGTCTGGTGACATAGGTGTTTTATTTAACCACCTTCCCGTCCCCCTTCCTTTCCCCTGAAATGTTTGACAGTTACTAATACCGGTGTGGTCGTGCTGTTGCTTGACGCAGAGAAAGCCAGTCTGAAAGGAGCTAAACTTTGCCCAGGGACGCTTCCCGTACGGATGCTGCAGCTGGGACTTGGGCCGTGAGAAGCAGGAGGAGAAGGAGATGAGAAGCGGCCTGTCTGGTTGCACAGAAGCTGCACGAACGCAGAGCCAGAGGGAGCTTTTAGAAGGCCGGGACTTAGCCCGAAGTCTAAATCCTGCACGCACGCACAGTCCCTCTTGCAGTCAGTAGCTGCTGCATGCGTCGGGATGGCCGGACTGTTTCTGAACCAACTTTTCCCCTTTAAGTCCCTTGAGCCAAACCCTGCTTTTGATTTTGCTGATGGCAATTACAAGTCAGCAGTGCTGTGTGTGCTGGAGGCAGGTTACATCACCTACATCCCAGGATAAATGAGCAGGGAAGACTCTTGTTACCTAAATTTCTAGCCATTTTTCATATACGCAGAAGTTTCAAAAAGCTTACGCTAAAAAATAAGCTATATAAAGATTTTTAAGCTACATAAGACTTATAGTTTAAATGATAAAGGATTGTGCAGCTTTGGCAATTTTAAATTCATTTTTACCATAATGGTGCTTATTATTTAAAGCGACTTAAGAATTGAATGCCCATAGGAAAGTTAAGGGCAGTGAGGAGATATATGATTAAAAATAATATGGTTCTTTTTTGTCCAGGCCCGTCATAGTGGAAATCCCGCATTTTGGATCGATGCGAGGAAAGGAAAGAGAATTGATCGTACTTCGAAGTGAAAACGGTGAAACGTGGAAGGAACACCAGTACGACAGCAAGCACGAAGACTTGACCGAAATACTCAACGGCATGGATGAAGGTAAGCACCTCGCGAGGGCTCGTGCGGGGAACACGCGGCACCCCGTATCCCTCGGAGGGAAACGCGAGGGGAAGCGCTGCATGGGGGCCTGAAACAGCCCTGCTGCGGGCAGCGTGCAGGCTGCAGGCAGCGCCGGCACGAGCGGGGAGGCCGGGATGGCATCGCGGCCGGCGGCCGGAGCGTCACTGCTGCCTTGGCAGGGCCACCCGCGGCCACGCCGCAGCCCAGGGGAACTGCGAGCAGCGCCCGCGGAGGCTGCCCGCACGCGGAGCGCTGCCTCCTCCTGCCCGAGGTCGCTTCCCGGGAGCGCTCGGCCTCCATGCCGGTGTCACCCTGCCCCTCCGGGAGGCCTGCCCTCGACTGTGCTGAGACACTGCTGTTTACATGAGAGTCCCCTCAGAGGAGAGGGCTCAGCTGTACGCAGTTCATCAGAAGACGCTGTGACAGAAGGTCCCTGCTGACGCGGCGCAGCTGCGGTGGCAGCACAGCCCCTGGCACCGCGCCGTCCTTCCCCAGCAAGGGCTCCCCAGTCCTCCTGCCGATGTGCACCGTGGCTCTCATGCTCTGCTTCGGAGCGTGCATGGAATAGCAGGTGCTCTGCATTTTGTGGGTAGCACCTCAGAGGGAGTCGTGGCGTGTCGGCTGTGAGCTGGACTGGAGTCCCACGCTCTAAGCAGAAGCCATTCAAAGCCATGAATCAGCCCTGCTCCACTCTGATACCTTTATTTAAATTCACTAAGATAGCCATTTCAGGGGAAAGCCCTCTGTCCTGTTGTTGGTACGTCATACATTTTCAGCAGGGCTTCTTTCAGATGCCCTTTGCCCTTGTGCCTTTATGTTCCTGCAGCCTTTACAGGTGTCTTTCTGTAGCCGTAGACAAGTTGTGGTCACGAATGCACGTGCTGGGGTGGCGAGTCCGCTGGCAGACATGTGCACAGCAGTGAGAGGGCTGAGAAACGCTAATGCTTGTGGCTACAGCAGGCTTGCAGCTGCACCCTGTGCTTTCAGATTGGAAGCAGGACATTTTACGTAACTAGTTCTTTAAGTCTGCAGGTGAAACCAGAGTGTGGCTTGGTTTGTACTTGCCAGCTAAAATACCAGCATAAACCACCCTGCAGTGATTTTGCCACATTTCCAAGAAAAAAAAATCAACTTTATTGATCTTAAAATTCTGTTGTGAACAGCAAGAAAAGAGACTACGCAAAAATGTGTAGAAGACGGAAAGGATGTTGTGTCACTTGAGGATGCTCCTTGCTGTGTGTGGGCTGTGAGCACCTGGTTATAGATGGGAGGCGCAGGCGGGGAGGATGCTTTAGATGCCTGCAGTCCTTAAAGCCGCTCTCAGTGCCCGCAGTTTTGTGTTGCCTCCCCTGCTCTCCTTCTTCTTCCTGCCGTTTGCTCTGTCAGCGCCGTGTCCTGCGTGTCCCACCTTCCTGTGGATAATTAGTCAAGGAGGCTGCAGTGGGGACACTGGTGTCACGGACTTGTCCCACCATGGGCCCCCGGGGTGAGGGCTGCAAAACCCCAGAGACCTTCGCTGCCCTCGTTGCAGGTGGACTTGCTTTTCTAGCACCAGCAAAATGCTGTTTAAGGCTCTGGGAAGAAAAATGAGAGCACTGATCTAGGAGACAGTGGCACCTGGAGTCTCCTCTCACTTCTGCTGCTGACTCTCCTGCTTAGCCTCTTCCTGCTTTGCACTCTCCATTTTAAAGATGAGGCCCTATTTCTCTATGGTGTAAAAAACCAAGCAAACAAATCCTTGGAGGTTTTAAATTGGAACACATTCCCTAGGCAGGAAGTGTCAGCAAGGAGGAGAGCAGTGATAATGATCACTCCTGGTAGAAATTGCCTGTTGCACACTCAGGAAAGGCGATGTCTCTCGGGACAAGTTTTCCCTGTTTCCCCAAGTCTCTCCCGCTGATGCTGCGTTTCTCACGGCAGCCGGGGAGGTGGCGTGGGATTGCCTCCCTTCCCGGGTCTCGTTCGAGGGACACGTGCTGGGGAAGCCTGTGCACGTGTCATCCAAGCGTGGTCTCCTCCAGTATAGCGCCCAGGTCCTCTCCCTGCTTGGCTGTTACGTGGCTGCTTTAAACTTCTTCTTGCTCCTCCATAAAAGAGTTCCTGTTTCAAAGAGTCTCAAGGGATTTTAGAAATCTTCTCACATAAACCAGTAATTTTCTGCTTCAGAAGAGCTTCATTATCCATCATCTCTGTGAGTATTTTACAGTGGGTTTAGTGTCTAGCAGCAAGCAGGGGAATGCACAGGGTTTGCCAGTCAAGCTCATACCTGCCTGGGAATTTAGGAATCCAGTTTGTCTCCTGCACGGACCGTTACTTCCAGGGGCCGCGGGCAGGATGCCTAATTCATTAGAGGGCTTCAGATAATGTCTCTGAGCCAAAGCTAAGGGGAGCTGACGTTACAATAAGAAAATTTCTCCTTCTGTAGCTTCCTGTGCTGCACAGCAACACTGTGCAATTAATCCAAATTACCTGGTGAAAGTTTTAAAGTGGAAAAATGACATTTTAGCACATTTATATTCTAATCTTTTGGAGCTTTAATTGCTGCTTAAATATTCAGAGGAAGAAAGTGCACCAGCCAAGGAAAATAAAAAAAGTCTGCAAGTCTCAATACTGTTTCTGGTCATCCTGCTTTGTCCTGCTGCAGCTGGTAGAAATGTCATGTTTCGAGGAGCAAACTTTCTTTAGGAATGTGCTGTTCTTTTTAAAGGACAAAATGAGAGCGGGAGCTTGCAGAGTGCTGGAACGAAGCCCAGTGTCAGTAGCTGGAAAGGCAGCGTGCAAGAAAATTGCCTGAGAATTGTATGGCCCTCGTGTAATTGCCTTCGTTTGTGAACAGCGCCTGTGTCACGAGGATTTCATTAGTGCCTCTGTGCACACACAGTTGTGCAATTAGTGATATTTGTGATTTGTCACAGAGATCTCCTCAGCGCATACGTGTGATGCAGCTGGTGTGATGGGGGTCGCTACCCTGCACCGTGTTGCGTGCGGCAGCGCTGCCACGTGCCGGGGTCCCGCGGGGCGTCACGGGTGCTGCTGGCAGGCAGTGCTGCCCCACAGCGCTGCCCCACAGCGCGCTGGCGTCGCCCACGCCGCCCGGGCGTGATGCCTTTCCCGCCCGCCTTCCCCGGCCAAGCTCCCTGTGCATGGACACTCCGCGAGCAGGTCTTTCCTGCACGGCAGAGCTGTGGGAGCAAAGAGCCTGGAAATAAACGTCTCTTGAAGGCGGGCTTGGGAAGGTCAGGGTGCTTGTGTGTGTCTGTATTTAGAGGAGAAGGTGAAGGGAGTTTGAATCATCATTTCAGGGGCTCCCCTGCTGCATCCTGAGCCCATGTCCTGCAGCACTTGCTGCACGTGAAGAGACCAGCATGTGCTAGAGGACTGGGGCTTGGGCAGACCCGTGTGGCCGGGGCTGTTGTCTCTCGCTGTCAAATGGGTGCAGGGGACAGCAACAGTAGTCAATTTAGAGATCTTTGTGAGCGGTTTAAGGATTAAAGTCCTCGCGGTGGTTCCAGGCATGCTGGGCCTGAGCCTGGCTAGGCAGGGCCTGCACGTTTGCGCTGTGTCTCCCTCAGAGCTGGACAGTGTGGAGGAGCTGGAGAAGAAGCGCATCTGCAGGATCGTCACCAAGGACTTCCCACAGTACTTCGCCGTGGTTTCGCGCATCAAGCAGGAGAGCAACCAGATCGGCCCCGAGGGAGGGGTCCTGAGCAGCACGACGGTGCCCCGCGTGCAGGCCTCCTTCCCGGAGGGCGCGCTCACCAAGAGAATCCGCGTGGGCCTCCAGGTACGGCCGTCGCCACCGGCCGCGCGTCGGCCTCGGCCCCTGCGCCGAGGAGCAGCAGGGGCCCCTTGCGCTGCCCCCAGCCATAGGGCTCTGTGTGGGGACAGAACGTGTCCAGCTGCCTGCCGGCTCTCCCGGCGCCAAGAAGTGCCCAATAACCATCTGTTGTTACCTGGGGTGTTCACTGCCAGCGCCTGTAGCTCTAGGTAGGATCTGGGAAGAGCAAACAGTTTAAACTCTCCTCAGACAAACTGCAGGCAAAGTGGAGAAATGTTTCGTGGGAGGGATCTTTTTCACTGAGTTCTTTTAGGTGTCACTTAAAATTACTTAATCTGACAAGTCTGATGGGTTCGTGAAACAGGGATGCTAGTTCAGATGCCGTTGCCTGGAATTCACAGCAAAACATTTCTCATCTGTTAACAGTGTTCGTATAAGGGCTGTTGTTTCTTGAGAAACTGGAAACTCTGCTGTTATTGTTATACAGCTGCCTCTACCAGAGTTATTTAGTGTGAAAGAAACACATTTCCATAGCATGTTGTTTCTGCTGAGACTATAGTGTAGCTATACACTCTGTTAGGAAATCCTAAGTGAGTTGGGGAAAAATACGAAGGCGTGGATTGTACCAATATCACCCTGTAGAACTACAAGAGAAAATGTACTAGGAAAAAACCTAGAGAAAGCAAAATGAAAATTGAGTTGTTTTTTGGAAAGAAAATCCTGCAAGTCTAAAACCAATATGAAGCTGTAATTTGAAATGTTTTCCCTGTGTTGTCAGGCTCAACCAGTTCCAGAGGAGATTGTCAAAAAAATCCTTGGAAACAAAGCAACTTTCAGTCCCATCGTCACTGTGGAGCCAAGAAGAAGGAAATTCCATAAGCCGATAACCATGACAATTCCTGTGCCACCTCCGTCAGGAGAAGGTGTCACCAATGGCTACAAAGGAGACACGACCCCCAGCCTGCGGCTTCTATGTAGCATTACAGGTTAGACAGCACGATGCCCTTTGCAAAGGTTTCGGTGGCCACAGTGCCTCTGCACTCGCTTGCTCAGCTGTTCAACTTGTGCTCTCCAGTGAGGGAACGCTCGTTTGCTAGATCCAGTAGAGTCCAGCTCTGCTGAGCAAAGCCGCTGAGGTCATTCACATGGCTTACGCCAGTTCCCTGGGCCTTCAATCTGCTCTCATGCCGTTATAAAAGAATTCCTGCCAGCAAATTCTGAATGCTACTTTATGTGTAGCCAGAATGGAGAATTTCCACCTTGGCTGTTACATACTATTGTCAATAAAAGTAGTTTACAGAAGTAATTCTGGCCTAGTTGGTATCAAGGGAGGTTTTGCTGTTGACTGTAGATAAGCCCCTGCTTACATCAGCACCATTTTCTGATATGTAACATGTGACTTAGAACATATAATTCAGATGTCTGCAGCCTTATCATCTAGATTCTGGGCTTATTTGTGGAGCGAAATGAGTCCCGATGGAAATGTTCTCGGGTGGGCTGTGTTTGCTGGGCCTTGGAAGGGAAACGTGTGCTCTGTGTTCGCGCAGGAGGCACCTCGCCGGCGCAGTGGGAGGACATCACGGGCACCACGCCGCTGACCTTCACCAACGACTGCGTCTCCTTCACAACCAACGTGTCCGCCAGGTATGGCAGCAGAGGCTGCCAAACGCACCCAGGGAGTCGTTTCCCTGCACTAAACTGTGCGTTGTCGTGGGTTTTATTCGGCTTTCTGTAGTCCTTTCACAAGGCTGATCTAAAGGGGTAATGGACCAGATGCTTTTTTGTCACTCCGTATGAGCACCCGACGCTTCCAGGCTTGCAAATCCAGCTTTGTGCCGGCCTTTGCTGTCTGGGTGATGGCTCCTGGCATCCCAAGTGCTGCTTCTCTAAAGGCTGCAGTGACACGCAGGGTTTGTCTGCAGACCTGTCAAACTGGGGATGCTCTTCAGAGTCTCCTCTGTGATGGACTTGATGGTCTTACTGATTGAAGACTTTCAGCGGGGTCTGTCCAAATTGTGCCTCCTGGCGGAGAAAATTTAGAGTTTCTTATGTGCCTAGCAGTTGCCTCCATAAAAAAAAACTTCATATATAGAGAGAATTGCTGAAAGAATAGAGCAGGGTGGAAATATTGTGGCAAAGATAAAAATTGACTTACAAATTATATCAGCCTTGTCATCAAGCTTGTTCCGAGAGGGGAATATAGCAGTATAGCATTCATTCTTGAGAAAAAAATCACTGTGGGCATACACACTTTCAAACTATATGGGAGATGTGATATATATGTGTATATATGGGCAACCAAGGAGATTGTTTTAGATTTCCTATAAATCTAATGTACAGCGAACCATCAGCAAGTTACAATGTACATGGCACGTGGTCACAAGGAATACACTTCTTCCCCAATTTAGCATCAAACTCACCTTAAAATAAACAATTTTAGGATATACCAGTGTATGGAAAGGATCAAATAAAGATATCAACATCTCAGTGCCAGATGTTGCCATTTTTGGAAGCTTGAGGCTCCATTGGCAGTGCAAGGAAAGCTTTGACACTGGGAGGTCTGCAGAAGCAGTAGGAATCCAGAATGGCCAAGGATCACAGGATATGGGATTTCTCTTTGAAGGTTTGAGAAATGCTTGAGCATAATGAAAAATTCATTTAATGGTTTCCTTTCTCCTGTTCAGGTTTTGGCTTGCAGACTGCCATCAGGTACTAGAAACTGTTGGACTGGCCACACAGCTTTACAGGGAATTAATATGTGTTCCCTATATGGCCAAGTTTGTGATATTTGCCAAGATGAATGACCCCGTGGAATCCAATCTGCGTTGCTTCTGCATGACAGACGACAAGGTGGACAAAACTTTGGAGCAACAAGAGAATTTTGAAGAAGTTGCAAGAAGCAAAGATATTGAGGTACATCTCTCTTACAGCCTGTCTTCCTCCATGCAAATGGACTGTCTTGCAAGTGGAGACAGGTCCACAAAAGGGTTTCACAGCCGCTGTGAGCACAGTTAGCAGAGGCTCGCAGTCAGACTGTGTCAGAAGGGGACAAGGTGAGGGAGCGAGAGGACGTGTCTGGCAGCGGGTGATGCTGGCCAGCCTGGGGCAGGCTTTGGGCCCTTCCCGCGCTGCGGGTGCTGCTGGCCCGGGCTTCCCGCAGCATGGGGCTGCTCCATGTGTCTCAAAGGGAATCTATAAGTTCCTTCTCCTTCAGAGAAAACACTCAAGGCTTTCCAAAGCACCCACACTCAGAACTGTCTTTCTGTGATGCACTTTAGTTTTCAGATTTGTCGCCAAAATTTAATCTGACCCATGCTAAACTGAAGGAAGAACTAGGTTAGAGGAAATCATGTTATTCTAATGTGTCTCGCTCTTATGAAAAGCAGTTTTGCTCATTTATATTTCATTGCTTTGGTAGGTTCTGGAAGGAAAACCTATTTATGTTGATTGCTACGGAAATCTGGCCCCGTTGACTAAAGGAGGACAGCAGCTTGTTTTTAATTTTTACGCTTTCAAAGAAAATAGACTGCCATTCTCTATCAAGGTAAAAACTGCTAACTTTCATTCAGCCCAGTATAACTAACTTGATGTATGTGTCATTGTTTAACAGGTGGATAATGTGGAGAGGGTGCTTTGCATAAACCCACTAAAAAGTTGCTAGCTGAGCCGGGAGCAGAATACCTATAATATTGATTCACAGCTTCTTAACAAAACTGTACTGCAGTCTGTCCTCTCAGTGGTAGCAGTAGATCCGTGCTTCCCAGGGACTACTAAAAAGGAGGTGAAATGTTTGAACAGGCAGAACATCCTACAAAAAAGGAGTGCTCAGATACACATCTCTGAATGTCCGTGCACAGATGCTTACTGTCCTTTGCCTTTTCACAGCTTGAGACTAAAGAGGCTTGGGCAGTAGGCATTTTGGTGAGCCCAAGTGCAAAACTTGGCAGAGAGAGATGAGGGTGAGCTTAAAATGCCACTCACTTCCACGCTGGAATGTTGCTGCCTGGTTGGCCTCGGCCGATGCCGGGGGGTTCATGACGTTGGGAAATGTGAGAACGTGGGGCTGATCCAGCTCTGTTAGGAGAGCTCCCTTCCCCTGTGGCCCTCAGGCCAGGTCCCAGCTCTGGGCCTTGCTCTGTACCCATCAGAGAGCCACTTTTGGAAGGGAGCTCCTACAGACTCTCCAGAAACCACCCCATGTTTTCTGAATGGAAACATATTACTCCACTGTGCAATAATGTCTTTTCTAGGTAAGAGACAGCAGCCAGGAACCTTGTGGTCGTTTATCATTTTTGAAAGAACCAAAGACTACAAAAGGACTGCCACAGACAGCCGTCTGCAACTTGAATATCACTCTTCCAGCACATAAAAAGGTATTTGTTAGGAAACTTAAATGTTTTCCATAGGGTTGGTTTGTTTTTATTTTCGCTTGTTGAGTGGTTTTGGGTTTTTTTTTTTTTTTTTTTTTTTTTGCTGGTGGTAAGGAAACCCTGTGACATGCCAATAATGAGAATGCTTTGGATTACAATTGAGTCTTTTTAAACTTGTTTTATTGGTTTCCTGTTTGTAGAACGCTTTTAAAGTCCCCTGTTACTGTGGTGTCAAGTTCCTATATTTTTTCTGATTCTGTTTACAGCTCATGCTTCAGCCTGCAGCTCATAGGTTTATGCTTTCAGTAACGTCACGTGTTGATTTGCATTGGATGTAAGATTTTTGTGTGTGTGTTTGTGTTAACATTTTGGATTTGCTTTGCTTTATAAATCAGCTTGCATTTTGTGCTCCCAACTTGGTCCTTTTCATATCCTGATATTCTTTTCCCTGCTGTCCATTATAATATTCCTTGTCTCTGCAATGCATCTTGGGACCAAAAGGAAACAGAGTCAGATCAAGATGATGAGGTAATATAAACACTGTCTTCTGTTTTTATTTCCTTCAGATTTACTGAAGAAAAGTAAATATGTTACAGAAAAAAAGTTACAATATTTTAAACTATGTCATTGAAATAATAACTAAGGGATAACTATGTCGTTCACATCTGATATTCTGCTACAAAACAGTACAAGTGCACAAATGTGGAGAAACAGAATTTTATCTTATGAAATTAAACCAAGTATAATAGCAGTCAGACTTTTATCTCTGTAACTTTTAACTGCTGTAAACACAATATATTTATAAAATTCAGACCAAATTTATTGCTGGCAAAGTGAAGAAGAGTGTATGCAGTGTGGTTTTGGCCCGTGTAAAAACTTTGCCAGTGCTTTGGGAAATTGCCTTTCTGACAAGGATTTAACAGCTATGCCCTATCATGTTTTACTCCTGAAAATAAGCTGGATTCTTCTGATAAGGTAAAATTACTAACATCAATTTCTAAATAGTGTATATAAATATATTTTTAACTAAATCTCCCATATTTGGAGGTTAAAAATCCACAGCTTGTTGGAAACTGAAAGTTTAGGTTATCAGGAAATTGGGTGTGTTTTATTCATTAGAAGCAGTAATAACTATGATGATCTTATAAAAGAAATCAGATAAGATGTATCCCATTTACCTACTCGCAGAGATTCTGTTTCTTCCTGGTGGCAAATAAATAGCTGTAGCCTCCTGCTGACTAAAATAAAACACTCCCTACACGTCAAAAATAATAATAATAGCAGTCACATCACTTTGTCTCCACATGATTTGTTTTTAGTGACTTATTATACAGCTATTTCAGTAGTTTTTTTTTTAAACCATGTTTTAGCCACATAACAAAGTAAATTGCTTTCTGAAGAACTTTTAATATTTAAGACATCACAGCAGCAGCTGTGCTATTGAACACAGTAACTTACGATGCAATTTATTAGTTAACTATAGTAGTCCGCTTTCTAATCTGCATCTTTGCATTTTGTGCCTATTAAAAACTCCCTCCCATGCCTTTTTTTGTCCTTGATGTATTCACTTTAAAGCCAATGTACATTGTGGTGTATGTGCTTTTGGGACAAACTAATGTGGGGAGAAATATTGGATCAGTCTAAGTTCTATGAATGTTTTATGTCTGCCTCTGTAGTCTTTTGTGTGGAGCTCCCGTTTCTAGCCGAAGGTGGTTTATTTTACAGAGAACAAGAAGCATTATGCCATTTCTGGTAGTATGAAGCATTTTGCTAAGTGACAGTGGGGTAGCAGCCCAGGGAGAGGCACCTCGGGACTGAGCCACGAGCTAAGTCTGCTCTGCAAGGCCAGCTGCTCCTAGCAGAGTGCGCCGCTGGAGCCGGGATCAGCTCCTGGATGAGGGTGGCAGGCCCTTCCCTGCTCGCTCTGGAAGGGCAGTAACTTGCAGCTGGTTCCTACCTCCTGCTGTGGCCTCGTCCCTTCCCCAGCTCCCGAAATTCCCTGCAGGAGGGACAGGGATGGGGACAGGCGCTCTCCATTCCCTCGCTGCTTGCCCATGTGGCCTCCAAAACACCATCCTGAAGCCTCGTGGGGACATTCAGTCCAAGATCCTGAGGTGTGATGGTAGTTGTGCTGGCTCTGGTGGTGATGCTGAAGGCACCAAGCAGTTGTTTGCTTTGTTGCAGACGGAGAAGGCCGACCGGCGCCAGAACTTCGTCTCCCTTGCTTTACGTAAGCGCTACAGCTATCTGACTGAGCCTGGAATGAGTGAGTTGCTCTTACCAAAGTACTAAACTGTATTTATGTGATTTTTGTAAGAAGAGACATTTTTTCTATAAACGTATTTTGGTGTCGTTTTGGAAAAAAAAATATTTAAAGCAAAACTCTTGGATGGTCTGTGAACACCTATGTTGTGAGAGCTTGAAAAACTCTGACTGGAAAATGGCATTAAGGAAAAATACAGTAACTTCGAAAAGTTCTGTATACCTCCAGGAGAGTGGAACTGCAAATAAATTTCCAGTAGAGAGTCCATTCCTCTTCCCTTTGAGAGGTTGGAGGTTGCTGCTGCAGCACCGTGATGCAGAAGTGAATTGCAAAAGAAGTTGAGCAAGGCTGAAGAATTCTATGCAGACAAGCACTGAAAGGTTTAGATTCTTAGCCAGAAGGGACTCTCTCATATTCCATATCTTGCTTTTCTTTCTCTTGTGCTCTTTTTCCTATACCCCTTCCACATGCTTTCTATTCCTTGGCACCACACATTTCCTTTTCTTAAAGTTATGTTCCCCTTGACCAGGCTCTGCTCTCCTTCCCTGGAAGGAAAGCTCTGCTCTCTGTGGCTCCCCTTTCCTTCCCATTATTAGATACAATAATGTGTTTGGCTTAGCCTTTTGTCCCCCACTGGCCTGTCTGAGGTCGCCTGCTACTGTTCCCAGGCTTTTTCTTGCCTCTTCCTCATAACTTTGGGTCAGTTCTTCTCAGCTGCAATACATAGCAAAGAGAAGGCACTTTAAATGTGCTGGATCCGTGGTTTAACAGGAGATGGAGCTAACATAAGAGGCACAGCAGTAGAGTTTAATGCTTTGCTAGCCAGTTGTGGCAGACTGGGCCATCAGAGCACACTGGAGCCCCTGAAGAGACATTGCCAGGCACAAACTGCCCGACCAGTTGTTTTGATGTTAGTTCTTTTCAAAATGATTTTTGTTTTTGCTGTCAGACTTGGGACTACATGAACATCTGCTGAACATTAGCAGCTGCTGCTCATTAATGTTCATAATAAAGTCTAGTTCATTTGATGAAACATGGAATCATAGGGAATGAAGTGTCTTCTTTGGGAGAAGCGGTGTCTTTGTGCTTTAAGAATGAAATTGCAAACAGGATAGGAAGAAACGGGTGTTTCTTGAAGCAGGCCATGCCAGTCAGGCCTAGCACTCAAGCTCTCTACAACCCGAATGATGTTCTACTGTATCACCAGCCATCCCCCTCAGTCCCTGGGCTTTCATTGGCATTTATAGACCCAGTACATTTCTCCTGCAGGATATGGACCTGTGGTATACTGAACAGTTATTTAACTATTATTCTCTAGGAATGTGTGTGCTTTAAGCCTTGGCAGGCTAATGCTAGTCTCACCATGCTTCTTTCACAGTGAATTGCTCTCTATAAGACAGATAAAGCAGGTTTTGGCAAATTATTAGCATAACTTCAGAGGAAGGTGCGTTGAGCAAGTCCCTGGGGTATTTTAGCTCCATTTCTAACTCCAAGAAAAAAAAAAAAAGCCCTCCAAGTTACTCGCAGTGTCAACTCTGAATGTTACTGCTGTATCAGAGGATATGTATGCTCTGATGGGATTCCCAGAAATACTGTGTCTTCTGGCACGAGTACCTCCTGTGATGCAAAATATGGTTGATGATGATTTTCCTGGAATGTCTATGAATAAGCTGAGTGTTTTAGGGGTGATAACAGTTAACAGGTTTGCTCTTGCCAGGAAATTTTGCATAATATATTGTTCTCTGACCGCTTTTCTAATGCTACCTTTTGAGAAATGCAAAGTTGAACAGGTCTGTGTTTGAGCTGATTCCAGAAATCTCCTCAAAAGGTACCAAGACACTACATCTTGTAGAAAAAGTGTGCTCTTCTTTTAATGGCCTCTTGTGAAATAATTTTGTAAGGTTTACATATTTGTGCATAATACAGCATACAAAATGTATTACTCTGTGTGCTCGTTTTGAGATGATATATTGTGCATGAATGAAACCTGATTCAGTTGCTTTGCTTGCTCACGTTTATCATAAATCATACTTTCCATTCTTCATGTATGACATATGCTTCTTAAAACCATTTCATGTAAAGTTTTACTTTAGTTTTGATTTAGTTTTACCAAACAAAAGGAGTATCGCATGAGAAACAAATGCAAAAATTCCTTTTCTTTTATTTCTTTTTATTATTTTCTAAAATACTGACTCAGAAAAGCTCTTGCTCTTATTGGCTTTGTGAGTGTGAAGCATATCCGAATTGTGCATGGGAGACAGAGATTTGAATTTATTCCAGTTGCTTCACAGTTTGCACATCAATTGCCTGTCACTTAAAGGGTTCTGCATGATGTAACTCTGAGTGGTTTTTTTAAAAAAAACTTTTAGCTCTATAATGTCATTTTACACAAGTTTATATTTTATATAGGTACAGTATCTGAATAGAACAACACGAATAGAACAACAGAAATTTTAAAAGGGATAAAAATCTGGTAGTTGTGCAAAGCAGACATACCTAAACAGGCAAAATAGAGCTGGCACGAGTATTTCAGAACTAGCACATCAGAAAGTCAATAGGAAGTAAGAGAAGAATTTTCGTTGTGGTTTTTATTTCTACCTTATGGATTCCTCCTTTGTGTTTTCTATTTTTCATTGTTTGCGGACTTGGTTGCTCTGTGCTTTCTGTCTTTCATTTCATGGTGCTTTTTGTTTTGGACCAGTGATCGGTGTTACGGCTCATCCCTACTCTTTTTTTTTTTCCCATTTTAACTCTTCTTTTGCCTTCTTCATCCTAACTCATGCAAACAATTGTACTTGCTTTTCGTAATATTACAACGTTTACTGACCAATTTTCTTCTCTGGTCTCTCTGTTTTTCGATCATTTTTGTTGATTTTACGTTTGATTTTAATTTAACAATTTAAGAAACAGTTGAACGGAGTGCAGGAGCAACAAGATCCCTACCTGCTACTTACTCATACAAGCCATTCTTTCCAACACGGCCATATCAGTCATGGACAACAGCTCCAATTACAGTGCCTGGGCAAACCAAGTCAGGCTTCACTTCCTTATCAAGCTCTTCCTCTAACACTCCTACAGCCTCCCCTTTAAAATCCATATGGTCTGTTTCTTCTGCTTCTCCAATCAAATCCACATTAGGAGCTTCTACCACATCTTCAGTTAAATCTGTTAGTGATGTAGCATCTCCAATTAGATCGTTTCGGACAATCTCTTCACCAATAAAAACTGTGGTCTCGCAGCCTCCATACAATATACAGGTCACGTCAGGCTCTTTGGTCAGAGCTCCCACAGTACCAGAAGCTGCTGGCCTAAAGGGGCTGGCATCCACTCCCCCATTCCCCTCTCGGACATCTCCAGTGACTACAGCAGGGTCTCTCTTGGAGAGATCCTCCATAACCATGACGCCTCCAGCATCCCCCAAGTCCAACATTAACATGTACTCTTCGAGTTTGCCACTTAAATCGGTCATCACATCAGCATCCTCACTATTATCGTCCCCTCTAAAGTCAGTGGTGTCACCTGCTAAGACAGCAGTTGATGCTGTTTCATCCTCTAAAGTCATGATGGCCTCGTCTCTCTCGTCACCAGCGAAACACGTAGCTGGGCACGCAGAGGTACCTTTGCTTAACGGATCTGTGTCACCTCTGAAATACCCATCTCCTGCCAACTTAATAAATGGATCCAAAGCTGCAGCTGCTCTTCAGGAGAAGATCACTGCAGCTGCGCACTCTGCAAGCTGCGCCGCTAGCGCGGTTGCTGACACAGCTGAGAGAGGGTTTTCACCTGCCACGACGATGCCATTCTCTCCACTCAGGTCATTTGTGTCTACAGCACCATCGGCTTTTCAGTCAATAAGAACTCCTCCTGCAGGTGCTCTCTATACAGCCCTTGGGTCAATATCTGCAACTACCTCATCAGTAACTTCATCGACGATAACGGTGCCGGTTTATTCGGTAGTCAATGTTTTGTCTGAACCAGCATTAAAGAAGCTCCCGGAGTCGTCCTCGCTTACCAAATCAGCTGCTGCGCTGCTGTCACCCATTAAAACACTGACCACAGAGGCACGCACTCAGCCTCCCTTTACCCGAACTTCATCACCAATAAAATCGTCCTTGTTTTTAGCACCCTCTGCTCTTAAGTTGTCCACGCCATCTTCTTTATCCTCCAGTCAGGAAATATTGAAAGATGTTGCTGAAATGAAGGAGGACCTAATAAGAATGACTGCAATATTGCAGACAGATGTCGCAGAGGAGAAACCATTCCAACCCGAGATATCTAAAGAGGGTAGAATTGATGATGAAGAGCCCTTTAAAATTGTTGAGAAAGTAAAAGAGGACCTAGTAAAAGTTAGTGAGATACTGAAAAAGGATGTGTGTTTAGAGAGTAAAGGGTCGGCTAAAGTATCCAAAAGTGATCAAGGACACCTGTCTGAGGATGACTGGGTAGAGTTCAGTACAGAGGAGATTGATGAAGCAAGACAGCAAGCTTTGACAAGCCCTCCTATTTCTGTTCCAGAGAAGGCCCAAATTAAAACTAAAACTATGTCGGAAAAGGATTATAACTTGTCAAAAGTTATTGATTACTTAGCAAATGATATTGGTAGCAGTTCATTAACAAACATAAAGTACAAGTTTGAAGAGGGGAAAAAAGAAGGTGAAGAGAGACAAAAACGTGTTTTAAAACCAGCTATTGCTTTGCAGGAACATAAACTTAAAATGCCTCCAGCCTCCATGAGGCCTTCAACATCAGAAAAGGAGTTATGTAAAATTGCAGATTCCTTTTTTGGAACAGATACTATTTTGGAATCTCCAGATGACTTCTCTCAACATGATCAAGATAAAAGTCCCTTATCGGACAGCGGCTTTGAAACGAGGAGTGAAAAAACGCCCTCGGCGCCGCAAAGCGCGGAAAGCACGGGGCCCAAGCCGCTCTTCCATGATGTGCCCATCCCGCCCGTCATTACGGAAACCAGAACTGAAGTAGTTCATGTGATCCGCAGCTATGAACCGTCCTCCGAGGAAATTCCAGAGCAGAAAGCGGAAGAGCTGCCAGCTGTGAAAGCTGCTCCTGCCTTTATGGAGCTGGAGCAAAAACCTACCGGATCTATTAAAGAAAAGGTTAAAGCGTTTCAAATGAAAGCCAGCAGCAGTGAAGAAGATGACCACAAATGTGTCCTTGGCAAAGGTGTCCGAGTAAAAGAAGAAACTCATATCACTACAACAACCAGAACAGTGTATCATAAACCTCCATGCACCGAAAGCACGTCCGAGAGAATTGAGGAAACAATGTCTGTTCATGACATAATGAAGGCCTTTCAGTCCGGCCGGGACCCTTCCAAGGAACTGGCAGGTCTGTTTGAGCATAAATCATCAGTAACATCAGAGGTTAGCAAGTCTGCTGAAACTTCACCACAACATGCAGAGAAGGACAGCAAAATGAAACCCAAATTGGAGCGAATAATAGAGGTCCATATTGAAAAAGGTAATCAGGCTGAACCTACTGAAGTCATTATTAGAGAAACAAAAAAGCATCCAGAAAAAGAAATGTATGTATATCAGAAAGACTTACCTCGGGGAGATATTAACTTAAAAGAGTTGGAAAAACATGATGCTTTCCCTTGTTCAGAGGAACAAGGTCAGCAAGAAGAAGAAGAGCTCACAGCCGAAGAGTCACTTCCTTCTTATCTGGAGTCTTCTAGAGTTAACACTCCTGTGTCCCAGGAAGAAGACAGTCGCCCTAGTTCTGCTCAACTCATGTCTGATGACTCTTACAAAACACTGAAGCTTTTGAGTCAGCACTCAATAGAATACCATGATGATGAGTTGTCAGAACTAAGAGGGGAGTCTTACAGGTTTGCTGAGAAAATGCTTCTTTCAGAAAAGATAGATGTGTCTCATTCTGATACTGAGGAGTCAGTTACTGACCATGCTCTACCCCTTAGTTCAGAGTTACAGGGGTCTGATAAGCGATGCAGAGAAAAAGTAGCTACTGCCCCCAAAAAAGAGATTCTCTCCAAAATCTATAAAGATGTGTCTGAAAATGGTATAGGTAAAATGTCTAAAGATGATCATTATGATAAAGTGACAGTGTTACACTATACTGGAGATGTTAGTAGTCCAAAACATGCCATGTGGATGCGCTTTACTGAGGACAGATTAGAGAGAGGGAGAGAAAAGTTGATATATGAAGACAGGGTGGACAGGACTGTTAAGGAAGCAGAAGAAAAACTCACTGAAGTGTCACAGTTTTTTCGGGATAAAACAGAGAAGCTGAATGATGAGCTACAGTCGCCAGAGAAAAAGCAGCATAAAAAGAATGGCAAGGAGATGCATTCTAGCCAGAGCTCTGCCAGCAGCAGCCCCGAGAAGGTTGTGCCCTCCGAACTGCCGGCCTCCCGTGACGAAGTAAGGAGTAAGGTGAAGCAGTACCCAGCTGATGGGAAATGCTTTCCCAAAATCGATGAAAGAAAAGCTTCCAGCTTGCCCAGCAGTCCTGAGAAAAGGATTTTTGTGCAACAAACAGATGACTCTAAGCAAACTATGGAACACAAAGGAGGTGCTCAGCAGACTGGGATGCCCGAAGCTGCACAGGCTGGATTTCAGCTGAAGCAATCAAAGCTCAGTTCCATTAGGCTTAAATTTGAGCAGAGTATAGGTCCAAGGAGTAAGGACCTAACTCAAGAAGAAAAAAAAATGGATGGTCAATCCAAAATTCCCGTAAAGAAACTGCAGGAAAGTAAGTTACCAGTGTATCAGTTTTATTCCAGAGAGAAGCACCCGAGGCAAGTAGATCTCATTGATGGCAGCACAGCTTTACAGAAAGAGGTGAAAACACAGGAGGCTTTTGCTCCAGGTAAAGGAAAAATTGCGGAAGACTTTCCTGCTTCGGATACACAAAAACAAAGAACTGAAATGAGTAAAAGTGTGCCAGAATACTTCTCAGAACAGCAGGCAATAGACTTGGCGTATGGCTCAGATGCAGCCACCAAGGGACACTGGGACAAAAAAATCTACAGGACGTGGGAAAGCCCTGGAACTTCTAATCATAAAACACAGAAGGAAAAACTCTCACACGTACTGGTTCCAGATACAGTAAAAGAAAACCATGTAGATAGTGCGGAAGCTAAAGTTGACAAAAAAAGTGAATTTATCACTGTGACAGAGCACAAATTGGCAGCAAATGGAATTCATTCAGAAGAAGTGAAGGAAATGACTGTGAAATCTCCCTCAAAAAAGGTTTTATACAGAGAATTTGTTGTCAGGGAAGGGGAGCATAATGGCGAAGTGGCTGATAAAACATCCAAAAGGAAAGAAGAAATCAGTGTGTCCCATATTCCAGTGAGGATTGTAGAGGAGAAGAGGACCACAATGAATGGTGTCTATGAACTTTCAGCTAAAGTATCCCAATCAGCTGTGGTTAAGGAGAAAGTTGAGAGGCAGTTTGATTATGTGGAAGATGAAAAAGGAAAACATTCAGAAATCAGAAAAGTTACCAGGCAACAGAGTTCAATAGGGTTAAGTTCTTCTGTTGAGGAAACCGAGCTATCCCCTAGCAAATCACCAGATTCCTTAGAATTTAGTCCAGGAAAAGAATCTCCTTCAAGTGACTTAGTTGACCCTGCCATGAGTGATTATTTGGATAAAGTTGCACCTTTAGCGAGTGCTGAGGGAGTGAAAGAAATTAAGACCTTACCTGTTTATGTCAGTTTTGTTCAAGTAGGGAAGCAATATGAGAAAGAGGTGCAACAAGGAAATATTAAAAAAATTATCAGCCAGGAGAGTAAGACAGTGCAAGAGACGAGGGGGGCGTTTTACGCAGCTAGGCAGCAAAAGCAACCGCCTTCTCCACAAGGTAGTCCAGAAGATGACACTTTAGAACAAGTGTCCTTTATAGATAGCTCTGGTAAAAGCCCCTTAACGCCAGAAACACCGAGTTCGGAGGAAGTGAGTTACGAGTTTACCTCTAAAACCCCCGACTCACTGATAGCTTATATCCCAGGCAAGCCCAGTCCTATACCCGAGGTATCTGAGGAGTCAGAGGAGGAAGCAGAGGCTAAGTCGACCTCTTTAAAGCAGGCAGAAGTTGAGGAACCACCACCCGACAAGGTATTGCCTAACCATATAAATAAGGACTCTAACAAAAGACCAAAAGGTAACAGAGTCGCCTACATCGAATTCCCTCCTCCTCCACCACTGGATGCAGATCAGGCTGAGACAGAAAAGAAGCCCCAATATTCCACAGAGAGCGAAATGGAGATGATAGAAGTAAACTTGCAAGATGAACATGACAAATGCCAGCTGGCTGAACCGGTCATAAGAGTACAGCCACCGTCTCCTGTGCCACCAGGAGCAGACATCAGTGACTCTAGTGATGACGAATCTCTCTATCAACCCGTCCCACTTAAAAAGTACACGTTCAGACTGAAAGAACTGGAAGATGACCAGAAGGAAGCATCAAAACCTAGAGCCCCCGAAAAGATTGAGAAACAGAAAGAGTTAGGACATCCCACTTCTGGGAAACCTAATGAGTTTGACATTGGGCTTGATTCACCCCAGAATGATATAGTGCAAAATGGGAATAATGACCAGTCTGTCACAGAGTGTTCCATAGCAACCACTGCAGAATTCTCCCATGATACCGATGCGACCGAGATTGACTCTCTTGATGGTTATGATTTGCAAGATGAAGATGATGGTTTAACTGAGAGTGATTCTAAACTTGCAGGTCCGGCAGTTGAGCCCAAAAAGGACGTATGGACTACAGAAGGCATTCTAAAGCAGACTGACCGCTGCTTTAGCCAGAGTAAGCTTGAAGTCATTGAGGAGGAAGGCAAGGTAGGCCCTGAAGAAGACAAGCCGCCTTCGAAAGGTCCAGCTTCTGAAAAAACTGGAGATAAGAGTGAACAGAAGTCAGGGGCACAGTTTTTCACTTTGGAAGGCAGACACCCTGACAGGACTGTATTTCCT
This sequence comes from Nothoprocta perdicaria, assembly GCF_003342845.1. NCBI lineage: Eukaryota > Metazoa > Chordata > Aves > Tinamiformes > Tinamidae > Nothoprocta > Nothoprocta perdicaria. The sequence goes on along the minus strand of NW_020455555.1, from coordinate 3,667,266 downwards.
GATTCATATTTCAGTTACAAAGTAGACGAAGAATTTGCAACACCTTTTAAAACTGTGGCCACCAAGAGTCTAGACTTTGACCCCTGGTCTAATAACCGAGGTGACGATGAAGTGTTTGAGACTAAGTCAAGGGATGATGAGGCTAAACCATTTGGTCTGGCAGTGGAAGACAGATCTCAAGCGACAACGCCTGATACAACTCCAGCCAGAACTCCAACAGATGAGAGTACGCCAACTAGCGAGCCCAACCCCTTCCCATTTCATGAAGGGAAGATGTTTGAGATGACTCGCAGTGGTGCAATTGACATGAGCAAGAGGGATTTTGTTGAAGAAAGACTCCAATTTTTTCAGATTGGTGAGCATACTTCTGAAGGGAAGTCAGGGGACAAGGGGGAAGGGGATAAAAGTACAGTCACTGCCATCACACAGCCACAGGCAGGGGACAGCACTGTAGAGGCAAACCTAGAGAGACCAGTAGAAACAACTGCAGTTGAACATAAGCCCATCATCCAGGCCAGTGGAGATTGCATGGAAGCAACACTTGGTAGTAACTCACTGGAAAAGTCATCGACAGCGGTAAATGCTTCTAAAGTTGATCCTAAATTGCGCACACCAATTAAAATGGGAATTTCTGCTTCCACCATGACTCTGAAGAAAGATGGCCCTGGCGAAGTGACAGATAAGATAGAAGCTGTGATGCCGAGTGGGCAGGGAGTAGAAAATGAAACCGTAACCATGATTGCGAGTTCAGCTGCTAGCCAGACGAGCTGTAGGCAAACAGAAAACACTGAGTTTCCAAAAGATAATTTTAATAACAACAACAATTTGGATTCATCTGCTGCCCATACAGATGCTATTACCTGTAACGTAGTGCTAAAAGAACATGCGGAACCCAAATGTTCCATACAGAAAGCTAGCCCAATGAAAAGCCCAGCAGGAAAAGGTACAGGGACAACTCAAGGACACAGAATAAAAGATAAGCAGAAAGTGCATGGAGACCAGCAAAAGTCAACAGAAGTGGTAGGGACTAGAGCAAAATCAAAACTTCCTGTAAAGGCCAGCTCAGTAAAAGAAGTCTTTCCACAAAGTACTCTCCAAAGCAGTGCAGGGAGAAAAGTGGGACGGGCTAGTAAGCCCGAAAAAGCAAAAGAAAATAGTTCTTCTCCTTGTCTAGAAGCTAGGTCTAGGATTCCTGTCAAAAGTACACATAGGAGTAACTCAGCTAGAAAAGCTCCAGCCCTGCCAAAACAAGAGCAGGTAGAGAAAGGAAAAGCAAAACAGCTTCCTTCTAAATTACCAGTAAAGGTAAGATCTACCTCCGTCACAGTGCCGACAGCTAAAGTAAAGAAAAATCAGCTTAGGGAGGTATGTAAACATTCTATTGAATATTTTAAGGGAATTAGTGGTGAGACATTAAAGCTTGTGGATCGTCTGTCTGATGAAGAGAAAAAGATGCAGTCAGAGGTCTCTGATGATGAAGAAGACAGTACATCGAGAAACACATCATTGTCAGAAGCTACTCAAGTTTACCAGCCTTCCATTACATCGAAGTCCGCTAGAGATATGAGAACAGAGGCAGCATCTTTAAAATCAAAGATTGAAAAGGCCGACAGTGAGAGGAGGAGGAGTAAGAGGACTGGTGAGAATGAAGGCAGTCAGGTTTCTGGAGCTCTCTTGGCTCACCTCGTGGAGATCAAGCCTAGTTTGTAAAACTTTCAACTTGTTGATCCTAGTGCATGAACTGTTGTGATTGCCTGTGGAGTGACTTAACTGTAGTTCTCATTCTGTCATTGTCATCTGTATGTGCTGTCCTTTACTCTTCTTCCTTCCTTTAAACCAGTCCTGTTCTGTAGAAAGCTAGTGAAGCATGCCAAAGACGTTGTTGTAACTCAGACATTGAAAGATTTCTTTTGTGACAGCAAATTCGTTCTGTCAAAGTAGAGAAAACAGATGTTAATCTGATCTTGGTGGTTTCCACCAGTAATTGAACAACTTGTGTACAGTCTAACAGCTAGATTGTCCGCATGTTTGGTTTCATTACACGGCATCATGTAGTTTGACATCTGGCTTTACACAGGTGAAAATATAAAAGCTGTAAAAAAGAAATTTGTTTTGTAGGCTCTTAGGACACACAACCATTCTAGTAAACAATACGAGCACCGGCTACTTAGTTGAATTAAAGTGCTTACGATAAACTATTGTCCGGTATTGTGGATTTCTTTGCAAAACCATTTTAATCGAGAAATTGTAAATCACAGGTCCCCAGAGTCCATGCGAGCGGACCGATATAAGGATGGCGATTGTAGCCGATCACCTAGGACTTAGCTGGACAGGTAAGATTTTTATGCTTTCGTATCAGAATCAGTCTGAGCTGTTAGGCTTTCGGGCTGTGTTTTATCCAAAGGTACAGCTTGCCCTGATGGGCCCAGCCAACACCCAGCCTGTCCCAAAACATCCAACACATTGCCCGGCCAGAGCAGCGTGGCCGAAAGCAGTTGTGAGGAATTGTCCTGCAGTGTGGCAGGGTGTTATACAAACTCCCGGCGGGAATAGCTGACATGGTTGTGCTCTCCGAGCGGGCACGTGCCCGTGGAGCTGGGAGGATCTGAGCTCCAGCACTGCAGCCGGCTCTGGCTGCCGCTTTCCCAAAGCCTCAGGGATCGCGACGGCCTCGGCGGTGGCCGCAGCGGCGCGGGGTCCCTGGGGAGGGTGCATGGAGCACCCAGGGGCGCTCGTAATAAAACTGACATTTTTAACACTGACATGATGGTTGAGAGATTTGTGTTTGGCTCCGTATTGCTTGCTGTTGTTTTCTTTTCTTTTTTCTTTATAGAACTGGCAAGAGAACTGAATTTTTCTGTGGATGAAATAAATCAAATTCGAGTAGAAAATCCAAATTCGCTTATTGCTCAAAGCTTCATGTTATTAAAAAAATGGGTTACCAGAGATGGGAAAAATGCTACAAGTAAGTTCAAGTGGTTACTTCTGTTATATGTAAGTTACAGCCCATCCCATCTGTTGCTTGTCCTAAATAGGTTAAACAGGAAAAAAAAAAAAAAAAAAAACCACGAACTTCTACGACTGCCGATGAAAAAGAAAAAAACCTTAGAGTTCCAGTTACATTTTACCAGAAGTCAGGAAAATGTATGTAATGAGTATACATGCAGAATTCTCCATTTCATAATTGATGAGACAAATAATGGGTTTAAATTCTAGCACAGGAAATATTTGGGAAAACTTTCCAATTACTATCGTCAAAGGAAAGTGAAAAATGGAAACAGAGTGTCTGGAAAAGTTAGGTAGTCTCCAAGTATGGGAGGTCTTTAAGAAGAGGCTAAAGACTGTGAGGAGGGACGTGTGTGAGGGGGACAACAGTCCTCTGCAAGACCTTCGTTATGGATTATGATTCTGTTGCTTGTATTTGTGCATTTAACTTGAATTGCTCAAATTGGAATAGATTTGAGATTGATTTTTGTGTTAGGTTAGTGGTGTTCATTACTGTTCTCATGCCCACACACTCCTATAAAATATTTGAACCCACTTTGATGCCTTTCACTGTAAAAGTCATTCCCAGGAGTGCTGTGTTCTCACAAAAAGATTGTCATAAATGAGATTTCACCATGTGCTGCACAAGGAGAGGCGCCCTGCCTGATCATTGCCTCCATCACTGGTCATTGTAGCGCTCCTAAAAACAGGCTTCTAAAAGCACAATCCTTTCCCAGGCCAGCGGAAGGGAATTTTGTTTCAGCAGTAGGTAAAGACGCTCTTTGAGAGCCCTCTGTCCTTTTCCTTTGTGCTGCTTGTGATGTGATATAATTATCCTCATGGGGGAAGAGAATAAAAGGAAAGCAAAGAATCTTAATGGCTCTATATCTTGAATAAGTAGGCAGCAGCAGGGCTGCTGAGACAAATGGGTTTGCTGCAACCAGAGGCCCTGAGACAGACACATACGCCAGCAACTTTTAATTAATGCAATGTGAATGTAACCAAGAAAAAGAGATTACACAGTTCTGCAATACTGAACTTCTTTTTTCTGACCTGTTGTCGTTGTCTTTCAGCTGATGCCTTAACCTCAGTATTGACAAAGATTAATCGAATAGATATTGTGACCCTGTTGGAAGGACCAATATTTGATTATGGAAACATTTCGGGCACCAGAAGCTTTGCGGATGAAAATAACGTTTTTCATGATCCTGTCGATGGTAATTGAATTCGCTGGTCATGTTTAGTTCAGTGACATGTCCAGTGTGACAATAATGTTGCAAAAAGTAGATTTTTTAAGTAATAGTAAGTTCTAAAGGGTTGATTATTTTCATTTTAAGGTTTTTCTCTCCTAAAGCACAGTCATGCTGTTTAGCTTGCATGTTAAAAGTCTCCAGGTTCATGATCCCAGAAGCACATGCTGAAATATTCTTGTTCACACCTGTCCAGTGACAGGTGACAAGGCCTGAATGTTTTTCCTATGCAATTGTTGTGCTTTGGTACTTGCCCCTTCATATTTTCCAAGCAGCTGGTACTACTTCAGTGCATGCTTCCCAAGTTACCTAGAAATGTATGTATTGTTTGGCTTTCAAAAGAAGTAACGCTAAGAATTTTCTTCAAATAAAAGAAAGCAGTAGCATAGAATAAATTAATTTTCAAATTATTGTTGAACCTCTGCAAAACAAGCAAATAATTATTTCATAGTCTTTACTTGTATATTGTCCTAATGTCCAGTGGCAGTAGAAAAGGAAGACAATGTTTAATTATTGCATGAGATAGTATCTCTGTCAGTCCACTAATAGGTGAAAAGGTGTAAGAGTTTTCTCCCTAGATGCTATTAGCTGATAACAAAATTCTGCAGGTTAATTTAGAGACAGCTCTTAAAAATCCAGAATAGAAGCATAAATGGAGTTTTCTTATTAAACAGAATGATCAGTATGTTCCAGATATTATTGTTGTTTCTCCTTTTAAATGCTAGTTAATGGGCACTGGATTGCTACAATCTGATTTGGGTTTTTTTGCTGCATGTACGATAATTAGCTCCATAAGTAAGATTTTTTTTGGGTTAGAAACCTTTCTTTGCTTTTTATAGTTTGTTCAAGTGTGTATTGATGTTTCTTTGCGTTTTAGTAGGATGCTTTTTCCGTTTGGAGTGTTTAAGTTGGGTGTGTCTCCATTACCGAGCAGCACTACTGGGCACCGAATCATTGCACCGCAGAAATAATTTGCTGTGGACATTTTAAGAAAGCTCCTCTTGAAATGTTGCTTGTGCCTTTTAATCGTAGCAGCAGTGGTTTTATGTGGAAAATCCGCTTCGCTGCAGCTGCTTGCTGTCTCTCCTGCTCTTCCTCGGCTTCCTTTCCTCACCAAGACCAGACCTCCTTTGCCTTTCTCTCGGCTGCTTCAGAAAACCCGAGGCCAGAGGCGGTTCCTGCGCCGCCCTTCGCAGCAGCTCAGGGTCCAGTTAAACCCCAGCGTCGACTTGCCTAGGCTCCCACCCCGGCCTAATATTTGCTGGAATGCCAACTCCACATTTTGTTTTCCTTTTCCTATGTGTGTATTCAGTTTAATCCTTTCATATGATTTTTTTGCCATGTTTTCATCGTTTTTCTTTTCTTTTCTCTCTTTATTTGATCAGTGTATCTGATTGTCCCCATGTCACCAAGATCGCCTCAGTCTCCAAGATCACCAACTTCTCCTTACTCGCCACAGTCCTCTCACCTGTATAATTTTACTGTACCTGAAATATTCATATAGCTCTCCTGCTCTGGTGGTTGTGCTCTCTAGTCCATTTAACTCCCTTTTTTAGATTTTCCTCCTGCTGTGTGTTTACATCTAGTATTCTTTAGCATCCTTATTTGGATTCATTTCTGTTCCTTGTTCTTTAGCTATTCCATCCTTGTGGTTCAGTGGTTAAATTGGAGATGTCTATTAGTAGCATTGTATTGCTAGTATTTTGTATTTTTTGATAGAAGAGTATTAAAAATGTGGACCTGTTTTAGAAAGCGTACTCACAAGAAGTGGCTGTCCTATGTAACTTCTGTCTTAAAAATCTGTCTATTAAACTTAGAAATTGGAAAAATAAAACCTGGACAAGAGAAATTTGGCTGTAAAGTATACTGCATATAAAGGGACAGCCAGCTTCGTCCACATTTGATTCATTGCATGCTCAGAAGGCGACCTGCTATAGCTTGCAAATGTAAAAATGGCTGCAAAAATCAATTGCTAAAATATGACAGACTGTTTACCGAATAGTCAAACAATAGTGGCGGCACTGGGCTAGATGTTTTAGCAATGTTCATTTGTTGTTTCCTCCATTTAAGAAAGTGAATAACTATTGAACTTACATTAGCTCCTATATGCCTGCACCTCCCCATAATTTTCATACGTTACGTAACTCATAAATCATTTGACATTTGCCTACTTGTTGCTCCACGCCTCATTGCAGTGGGTCCCCATGTGCTGTCTTCCCTAGGTTACCCCAGCATCCCAGCGGAACTGGAAACTCCCACAGGGTTGCGCTTGGGGCCGCCCACCCCTTTGCAGCAGGACGATTTCTTTAGCGACACCTCTAGCGTAGAGTCGCCCCTTAGAGCTCCCAGTAGGCTGAGTGACGTGCTAGTAGCTCCGCAGGGAAGCGTAGACGGTGCAGCCCCAGGACCACCGGTGGTGACGGAAGAAGACACCTCCCTGGACGACAGCAAGCCTGAATTCGCAGAGCCTAGAGAAGGATCGCCCAAAGATATTTCCATAGGCCAGAGCCCGCTGGAGGAAGTGGACCTTCGGGATTACCCACGGTATCTTGGCAGCTATGCTGGGATTGCCAAAGATGCTAAGCAGATGCAGAGTGAAGAGACTAGTAAAAGAGGAGTGAGGACTGAACAGCCTGAGAGAGAGAAGTCTGGTACTGATGAGGAGATGACGGAGGAGAAGCTTAAGTCTCTGTTTGAGGACATTCACCTGGAAGAAGGATTTGAGTCTGAGGAGATGACGGAAGAAAAAGTATGGTCAATTCTTAAAGGTGTGCAGCAAGCAGAACAGCAAATGTCTTCAATTGCAGGTTGGCAGACAGACTCCTCAAGCGTGACAGAGCCTCCGGCGCCCGGCCGCAGGACGGGTGGTGGCCAGCGCGAGCGGCTGGACGAGAGGTGGGTGCCCTCGTGAGCGGGCGCCTCGGGGCGCCCCTCGCGCCTGCGACCGCCGCGCGACACTCGCCGGCTGCTGCTGGGGGGCAGCGTGTGTGTGTGTGTGTGTGTGTGTGTGTGTGTGTGTGTGTGTGCGTGTGTACCTAGGTCTTTTTTAAAAGAAAAAAATGTTTTAAAAGTAGCTTGCATTGTATTTTGCAGATATTTTCTTTCCGTTCCTGTTCTTTATGTTGCGTGTCAGTTCTGGTCAGTCTTCCATCTCCTAGGAATCTTCCTTGCCTCTGACACTGGTGGTGTTGATTCTTGGGAATTATTTGCGCATACCAGTACTTTTGAAGAGGCACAGGTTATCTGGACTGCAACTATTGGGCATCTCTCTGTTGCAATTTGGGCATCACTGACAATTGCAGGGTGGCAGGTTAAACACGGGATATTTTCCTCACCTCTTTATTTACAGAACGAGCTAAGGAATTAGGAATCCTTGGGGATTTCTCACATGTGAATATACCAGAGAATTGGTAGGTTGCTGTATTTCTCTCTCTCTTTTTCCCTTTCCTCCGAAGTGGGCAGGAATTAGCAAAGGCATTTGGTAATTAGCAAAGGCATTTGGCCTTGTTTCAGTGTTCTCGTTGCTCCTGAAGAGGCCCCACGGAGCAGAGTGCGGAGCTGCCTGCTTGGTGTTCGCAGGCTGGGTTGAAGCTTTGCTTTTCTCCCCGTGGAACCCGCGTGCCAGGAAGGAAGGTGCCCGGCCCGCTGCATGTGGCTGCAGCCCTGAGCTGTTATCTCTTGTCTTTCTTCTGCAGCCTGGACCAAAGCAGGGATTCTGCTACCTCCCACAGTAAAGGAGAAGCGGGCAAGACGGAAACGAACGGGAGCCTCTCTGAATCCACAGCGGAGGCAAAAACTAAATCTTATATCCAAGAATCTATAAACGATGTGAGAAAACAGAGTGACAAAGAAGCCCCCAAAACAAAACCGCACATTTCAGCCGGTACCGATGAGCAAACGTTATCATCAACAGCATATCAGAAATGTTTGGAAGAGACGAGCAAGCCAACAGCAGATGGCAACAAAACATCTGTGCCTGTCAGCGTGAAGAAGATGAGCTGGAGCACGTCGGAGGATGGCAAGCCGAGAACGAGCACCCAGGAGGAGGAGGCAGCAGTACTGTCTGAGCAGAAGGTACAGTGTGTCCTGCCGTTAGTAACCCATTGAGCAGCCCCCTTTACCTGACAAGAGCTTTTAGCAGGACTTGTCACGCCGTTTGTAACAGCCTTTTACCCTTCTGTGCGCCTGTTTGATTTATTTGCTGGAGCAAAAAATGAGAGGAAAGGGAGAGGGGAGAGAGGAAGCGTGTGGCCTGTGATGCGCCGAGCAGCGTGCGGTGAGGCCAGCGGGAAGGGCCGGCCTGAGCCCTGTGTCCTGTTGGGCTGGGGACAGAGTCAGGGCAGCCGCAGGGACCCGGCCTGCCGCGCTGAGCAGGGCGAGAGGCGGCGCCTGCTCTCCTGCCCCGGCCCTCAGCACCCGCCGCTGCCGCTGCCGCTGCTGCTGCGGTGTCCTTCGTGTTCATGCGCAGGACAACGAGTCTTTGGTAAAATGGAACTTCTGCTCCTTGCCCTCATCCACCTCTACCCCGAAGTGTAGAGCGCATCCCCTGCCTGGTTTGCACATCCTTAGCTGCAGTTTTAAGCTCCTTAGCTCTCAGTTGTAAGTTGCTTTCTGAAGAGGGAAATGTCAATAGTTGCTCAGTAAGTAGCATATATTTGTTTCCCACAGACTTAAAACTAAGGTTGGTTCCAAGAACCGTTTGCAGCCCGTTGGCTGAGGGCGGGATGGCAGCAGCGGGGCAGGCCCATGGCAGAGCCGGCGGCCGTGCTCCTTGGCAAGGGACCTGCTGCCCTTCTTGCCCAGCTCTCTGTCCGTCTCTCCGAGATGGTCTTTTCCCGGGCATAATAGATCACAACTGCTGCAAATGAGGCATTTCAGAAGAGCTGCTTCTGCACGTTACCGCGTATTTTAATTGTACTACAATAGAAATGCTGCCTGCAGCGGGCTGCGGTAAATCCTTGAGGTTTAAATGAGTTCATTTTAAACTATTCTTTCAATTATATAACCAAGATTTCTTTTATTAGCCTGTAACATATTCAATCTTTACAGTTCTGTGGCACATGATCGTTATTAGTTTGTGGCATAGCTAATGCCGTGAGGATCTTTCCTAGCAGTAACTAATTACTGGAGTACTTTAGAAACGTAACCAAGAGCTCCGAAGCGAAGGCGCTTCTGAGGGCAGGCAGCAGCTTTCCCTCATGGGCGGCGGGCCCTGGAGCAGTGTCTGGGTGGGTACTTGTGCCGGCTCTGGCAGTGGGGACATGCGGAGCGGGGCTGTGGTGCCGGCATCCCGCTGCAGCGCTCCGGAGCCCCCTTTGCATTGAATATCCCGTCGGGATTGTGAGGAGCACCGTGCGCACCTTCCTCCTTGGCCTGCTTGTCACGCTGCTCTTGCTCTGTTGGTAAAGAGTGTTAATCCATCCTCGCAGATTAGCCACCTTGTAGGCAGGATCTTCTCAAGATAATGTGATTTCCAAATCTCATACAAAGCCTGAATGGGTGGAAAAAAAAAGTGGAGCTTGTTGGAGAAAAGGCAGTCATTGCTTCGGATGCCTTCTGGGTACTTCTTCAAGAGCATTTTGTAGTCTATTTAGAATAAATAATTTAATTAGTGAAGCAGGCCAAGTCATAGGGAGGTACTTAATATGCAGTCATGAAAAAGGAAAGCAAATGTCAACTGCCATGTTTCTGGAAGGCACTCTCCAGAAATGCCCTGTGAAGAGAGAGTGTTGGGGAAGCAGATTAATTTCTGTGGAGAAAAAGGACGGGTGCCCAAAGGCGTTTGCTTCGCAGGACAAGAGATTTTTTCGGTGGTGGTGCTGGGGCAGGGCTGCTGGGGCAGCGGCCATTCCCGTGCCCGCCGCGGCAGCATCCCGGCACGCGGCAGCATCCCGGCACGCGGCAGCATCCCGGCACGCGGCAGCGTCCTGCGGTGACGGCTCTCTTGGTGTTGGTGTAATACTGCAGAGAGAGGGGTGCGACGAGGTCACGGTGGCTCCAAATGTCGCAGCTGCATCACGGCTGAAACACTTACAGCTGTTTATTAATAGTAGTAACTCTTCCTCCAAAACCTTTGTGCCTCTGGGAATCTCCTCCTGCTTCTTGTCCCTTGTTCAGGGTGGCATTAGATTTTTTTTTTTTTTCTTTGTGTGTGTGTGTGTGTGTGTAGGCACTTGGATGATAGCAGGAGAGAACAGGACACTCTGCAGGCAGGTAGATACTGCCCAGCATATCCTGAGAATCAGTAGAGTTTTTCTGAAATGATAATTCTTGAGACAAACACAGCAAGCAGCCGCAACTTAGTTTAGGGTTTCTGTATACAGCATTTTTAACAACTGGTGTGATCCCAAGTAAGATTTAGAAATTCATCTTATCAGACTTGCTCTAAATCTCACTGTTCTAGGACTGAGGAACTGTAGGATGCTCTGTAGACGATATGTTTGTCAGCCTACAGCAGAAAAGCCTCCCACCATGTACGTAACAGCAACATCACATACCTAATGTAGACAGGAAAAAATACTGTCCACGATGAACTTTGTTTCCTTCTTGTAGTCCTGCTTGGCGTCTTGTGTCTTGTGAATGTGCTGTTCCAATGTACTAAAACTGCATTTATTAGGAATATAGTGACAGTGACAGTGAGATTCAGAGTGGCTCGAGCTCAGAGGAGGAGCAGAGAATCACCACGCGGGTGTACCGCCGGCGCTTGATCCTGAAGGTACTGGGAGGTGTGCGTTCCCCAGGCGCTGCCGCATGGCCTTGCCCTTGGGCTGCTGCGTGCGGCCGCGCTGCCCCGCGCTGGCGCTCCCCACAACTAAGTGCTGGGTGCTCCTTCCTCATCTAACACCTAACCTGGCGTGTGTTGTCTCCTGCGGAAGACAAGGGTGCTGCATGGCATGTCGTGTCCCTCAGGGCCACCAGGTTGCATGGCATCCCAGTTGCGCAGGCCTCTATCCACAGCAGCTGGATAAGGATGTTGGATAAGGTAAGAGCCCTAGCTAGCTGCAGTGGGTTCACTGCGTCCCTGAAAGAACAAAATGAATTGCAGACAGGTACGAGTGACGTTTTTTTCATTTTTTCCATGTTTTCTTTGCATATTTTCAAAATGCAAGCTAAAGAGCTGCAGGAATGCTTATGAGTGGATTTAGGAGCCCCACATGCTGGCTGCAAGTCGTGGTCCAAGCGCTCGCTGCCGCGTTGCTTGCTGCAGTTGGCCTGTGTGGGGCAGCGGTGCTGGCGCCCGGGCTCGCCCCGAGGCCGCCCTGCGCGGCAGGAGCAGAGGGGCCTCGTGGGCTGTCATCACCCTGCACCTCCTCCGTGTCCCTGTCGTGTCCCCATGGGGCAACCATGGCCCCGGAGAGCTCTGCAGGAGGAAGCAGTCTGTGACACCTCCTGTTCAGCGGAAGGGCCCTGGCTGCAGCGGCGCTCAGCAGAGGGGCCGGGCACTCGGGTTCCTGGGGGCTGTTGGGGGCCGCAGAGCCTCGGGTGCCACGCGAGCGTCTCGGGTAGGACGCTCGCCCTTGTACGGGCTGTGCAGTCAGCCCCTCTTAGGCCCCCTGCACGACAGCCCTGCGATCCGGGGCAGGACTTACGCTAGGTCACGGTGTACGTGCTGGAAGAGCTCTGTGTGTAGAGAAACGAACGAGCAAGCAAGCAAACACAACACCAGAATCACTATCTATCTATCTATCTATCTATCTATCTATCTATCTATCTATCTATCTATCTATCTCTGTTACAATATAGTGTGCCAAAAGCTGCCATGGGTAGCTGTGTGTTGTATAGACCCCAGTAGACAGGAATGACGCCACGTGCAGCCAGGTGACAAGAGGCCGACGGAATCGCTCGTCCTCCTGGAGGGCGCGCAGAGGCAGCGATCTCATTCAACCACTCCCGCGCTGATTGCAGTGTGACGTGTCTCATATAATATTTCTTTGTGCTTCCTCCCGTCAGTCGCGGCTCCTGCCCGCAGGGCTGAGGAGAGCGCAGAGCCGCTGGCTGCTGCACGTTGCCGCTGTGCTGCGGGGCTGGCGCGGGGCGGTGCGGCCCGCGGGTGCCCCTCCGCATCCGGAGCTTCCCCACGGCCCTGCTCCGCGCGGGAAGGCTCCCGCAGCCGCCGCGCCAGCCCCTTGCTCGGCCTGGTGTGAAGCGCGGCGTGTCGGGCAGCGTTCGCGCGCCCCCGCTAACCTTGTGACACGTTCCTAGGGCCAGGAGGCAAAAAACATTCCCGGGGAATCCGTAACAGAGGAGCAGTTTACGGACGAGGAAGGCAACATCGTCACGAGAAAAGTAAACACCAATTGCATCCCTGCTCTGAGTCTTTGCTTTCAAGTAACCTCTCGTAAAGTTACTTTCTCTCTTTGGAGTTGAGAGAAAACCCACAGTCGGTCCTTTTCCTGTATTGCTTCCTGCAGATCACGCGGAAGGTGGTGAGGCGCGTGGTTATCCCCCATGAGCGGAGAGGTGGCGCGATGGTAATGCGGGTCGCGGCCGGCGCGCGGGGCTTCGCTGCGGGCCCTGCCGCTGGGCGCCCCGCAGGCTCCCCACGTTCCCCAGAGCTGCCCAGCTGGGTGCGGGGATCTGCGCAGGGCGCACGGACACGGCCTTGGGGTCACAGCGGGGAGCCCGAGCGCAGGGCCGAGCTGTGCCCCGCGCCAGCACCGGCAGCAGCGGCGGCTCTGCCGCGACACAGGGCCCCCAAAACATGATTTAGGGCTAGAAATTAGGGACTTAGGACCAGCCAATGTAGCAAACACTGCTGCTAGTGAAAAAAACATAAAGAGGGGAGGAGAATGATGAAAAGAGCTGAAAAAAAAATCCCCTCCCTCTTACTTCTTTATCATAGGGAAAAAATGCAGCCTGGTATAGGGAAATATTTTCAGTTTACGGTGCCAGAGTAGATTACATAAAAGCTACAAATAGTTACCAGTGCATCAGTGCAGCTCAGCTGAGGGGTAAATTCTGCTGATAACCCCACAAAAACAGATGCCCTTCCTCGGATGTGAGCGAGGCTCATGATTACTGCAGTGTTTATTTTTGGATGCGTATTGAGCTATTTTTAACCAGTGTAGATGAGCTACATTTAGGGGGTTGTTGCACTAAAGACACCGAAATCCGCTCCGCTTGGCGCTTCCCGTGGTTTCCTTCTGCTCCGTTTGGTGACGTTTCTCGCTGTCTCTCTTCCTCTCGCCTTCATCCCTTTACTAACCTGCTGGCTTTGAAGCGCCGGCGTCGTGACATGTCCTGACGCTGGTGCCAACTCTGGCGGTGGCTCTGAGGGCAGAGTGAGCCCAGGGTCCCGCGGTGACCGGCCTGGCCGATAAGCAGGGCCTGCGCTTGCGCATCAGGCAGTGCGTGCTGTGGGGCGCAGGGGCAGAGTGTGTGCTGTGGGGCGCAGGGGCAGTGTGGGTGCTGTGGGGCGCAGGGGCAGTGTGGGTGCTGTGGGGTGCAGGGGCAGTGTGGGTGCTGGGGGGCGCAGAGGAGTGTGGGTGCTGGGGGGCACACACCTCTGTGCCGGGGCGCTCGCCGGGTTTAACCGCTTCCTTCCCATCCTCTCGCAGCGCCGTGTGGAGCAGGTTGGCCGCTGCCCTGCTCGCTGCAGGCTGCCCTAACCCTGTGCGTTTGCTTTAAAGCAGGGAGAAGGTTACAAGGTGAAGACGAAGAAGGAAGTCAGACACGTGGAGAAGAAAAGCTACTCGTGAGAGCCCGACACGAACGGTCAGTGTGAGCCGCTGTTGTCCGTGGCACGAGGCAGGCGGCTGCACGGCCCCGGCCGGGCTGCCCTCGCCATGCCCTTCCTGCCCGGCCCCCCTGCACACAGCTGAGTAAACTGCCCTTGGCCCGGCCAGCTGAAAAGCACCTCGAGTCCCAGCAGGGAGGGAGGGTTGTGCTTTTGAAAGGAGGCACGCAAAGCTGAGGCGAGCCCAGGATTTCAGGAGGTAGGTGAAGCGCAGCGCTAGAAACGCAGAGCGCTTCTGCTCAGCCGAGCGGCGGAGAGGCTGCGGCAGCCGGAGGCGTTGGGCTGAAGGACGTCTTCGCAGCCGGACACGTGCTCTCCCGAGGACTCGCGTGCAAGTTCATGTCCTTGTAAGGTCCAGTGGAGTGTCTCAGTATTTGCCAACACGCCATCCTTGCCAGGTGCTTCCCGTGCTTTTCATTGATGCAACCTTCACGATTGCAACAAAAGAGCAGCCGACTGTGCGAGGGCTCCCCAAAGTACAACCAAGTGTGCGGAGCCCCTCGCTGCTCCCCGGCGGCCGCAGGGCCCCTCTGTCCCGAGCCCCAGGGCTGCAGTCGCAGAGTCAACGTGGTTACGAGCCCGGCCGCCCGCCGGGTCGCGCCTGCACGCGCGGTGCCTCGTGCCTTCCTTCCCTCAGGGCTTTTCTTGGCTTCGCTGGGTTTGGCGAAGCTGGCAGCAGAGGAGGTTGAGAGGAGGACATTTATGTTCTACCCTTTTCCTATGGGGTCTGGTAGAGCCCGACCGGAGGGTTAAAGAGCGGAACAAGCAGGAGCTGTCAGAGGGATCGGCTGGTGCTGAAGGGGCAGCTGATGCCCTTGCGGAGGGGCAGCGCCTGGCGCCGCTTTGCCCTCGTGCGGGGAGCGCCGCCAGCTTCCATGCACACCTGGAGACTGCAGCCTTGGTCCTGCTGCAGGATTTCATAAAATCAATCAGATCCTTTTGTTTAGAAATGGAAAAGCAGGAAATTGGTCCTGGTGAGATGTTCGGAAATAATCCCACGCTCTCTTCTCTTTCCCCAGGACTGTGTGCTTTTACTGCCAGTATCCTAGAAGGACACTCACGGAAGAAAAATCAACAGGAATTAAACATTCACCTATAAAGTGTGTGTGTGTTTGCTGCTTCCACACATTAACCGCATGGTTTTTATGCAAAAACAAAAAAAAAAAGCAAACAAAAAAAAATTAATTTAGCATGAGCCAATTTACAGAGCATGGAAATTCACTTTCATTCACAGGATTGGGGAGTGCGCAGTTAACAATGCAGTGTATATACAAGATGCCATGCTGTTAACAGCTTATTTCAAGCAGTTTGATGTCATCACAAAAGAAATAAATTCCTGTGGCCAGAGGGGATGTAAGAAGATGAAATGGTTAAACCATGGAAAGACACTAAAATTACTAAAATCCACAACAGCTCGCCTTATTTTTCTCGGACCCAAACTGTCAGGGTATAAAACACTATTTGTTTCTTTTTTAAACATCGATAGTTTTGCTGTAAATAAATAACACTGTATAAATTCTAACAAAATAGAATAAATGTTGATAAGGCACTGCCTTCTCGATCACAAACAGAATATTGCAGATGCATTGAGCAAGCTAGGTGTCTCGGATGGCTGCACCTACTGGCATATTCTGGGTGTATCTTCACAGATTCTTGTATATTAGCAATTATAATGTTTGTATATGCAAAAATGCTAGCTTGATTTTAAAAAAATCTTTAAAATCTGCTGCAAATTTAAATGATTCCCAAAATGAGGAATTCTGTAGTTCTGTGAAAATTTTTCTTCAGAGTACTAATATTTTGATGCATGTGTTTCACCTTATTTTGATTAAATCTTTTCCAGTTTTGCAAACACTATACTGCGACATGAAAAAATAAGATTTTATCTGTAAACACAAAGCCCTTCATCTAATATTTGTTGCTGTTGCCAATTTTTCAATGAAATGACCTAAGAGACATAACATATACAGTAGTTGCATTATGGGGAGGGGGGTGCTATCTGTTCTCGCTTTATAACGGGGGTAATGCTTGCAGCTTTAGAGGTGGGTTGGTGCTCCGACGAGCACAGGTTTGGGATCTTTTTAAATGAACTGAAGAGAAATTATTAGCTACTAGACTGGCAGCACGCTGTAAAATTATTACTGTATTGTGTAATGGCTAAAAGATGTAGAATCTTTGAGTAAGCCGATCATCTGTAATCATCATCCTAGCAGTGTAATATTAGGTTGTTAAGGCTGCTGTGTTTTAAAGGGCATTTTTATTTGGGTTTTGGTGAAATACTTTTAATTTGTTGATTATATTCATATGGAAACAACATTCATTGATAATAGCTCTAATTACATATGTATGAAAACAACAAACACTGGATGATCTAGTTGATTATTTAAGCATAAAATAAATTGTGTTAAAACTCTTGGATGGCGCGTGTCTCGGCGTGTTATTGCCGCGTGGGCAGCCGCGTGGCCAGCGCTGCCTCCCTCTCTGCTGCCTCTCCTGGGGCCCCGCGTTGCGAGCGAGGCCGGCCGGCTGCGGCCACCAGCGAGCAGCGTTTTACCCCGTGGAGGAGGGCACGGGGCAGGACGGGGCCTGAGCCGCCCTTCGGCTGCGCCGCCCTCTGCCATGGAAGCTCGGGTGGGCGCGCGGGCGCCCTGCGCTCGTCCTGCCGCGGGGCCGCAGGCGCCCGGGGATGGAATGCACACGGAGAGGGATAGCGAGGCACCGAAAGTGAGCGGCTCGAGGACCCGCCCTGCACAGGCCATGGTTTCATAAGTGCTGGTGCCAGAAATAGGATGCAAGTTGTGCCCGCCTCTATAGAGTTGACCCGAAATCCTGGAGGAAAGCAAGGATTTACAATGTGAGTTCTGTTGACGCTTTTCCCATCACGCTCGTGTTCATTTACAGAGAGCCCGCTGGTCTACAAAGCGCCCCACGCGGCAGCGGCCCCCGTTGCCGGCTGCCCTGGAAAGCGCTCGGGGCCGCACGGCATCGCAGCGCGGACCTGCCACCAGCCCCGGCACGTGACGAGTTCCCCGGCACAAGAGGACGGAGACGAAAAGCAGACGAGGCAGCAGCGGCTGAATCGCTCCCGCGCGGCCAGTTCTCGTCAGCGCCGAGTCTGTTCCTGCAGGGTTTGCTCGCCGAGTCCTTCGCGTTTCTGATTAAATAACTGTCAGCCACAAGAGAAAGCAGCGTGTTTTGCTCTGAATTGTTTTGTAGAAAACATGCATCTTATTCTGCATCAAGAGGCAGCTCAACCCATGATATCAGTGAGTAGGTGTTATTTTTTCTGTTCATACAAACGTTTTTCAAATTCTCATTTTTCCCTAGTAGCTACCTTTCCCCAGTGCTACATCTCTGCACGTACCAGCAGCCCGCACAGCTGGCTATCCTGTTGTAAGCACAGCACATTTTTATAATATGGCTTATTTTTATTTCCTTTATCTCCTTTGTTTTTTTTTTTTTTTTTTTTCATGTTTCTGTCTGGTACTCTGAGTACTGGGGTTCATTAGCTTCCATTATTCTTTTTTTCAGCCTCTTACTTCTGAGTATCTTAATAAAATTGTGTTGTTACAGAAGATCTTCCAGCTGATTAATGGACCTCTGGAATTGCCCTGAAGATTACATTAAATCTCTGAGCATACCTCCTGTAGGCCAGCATCAGGACGGCCCGTGTATCCGTGCAGATACTGGTACCGCTGCTGCGAGTCCTTGCGCGCCGGTGAACGTGTGTGCGGGCGCTCCGGCAGCGCCCCACGTTCTGCTTCTGGCAGCCCGTGCTCGGGCACGTCCTGTCCTCGCTGCCCGCGCTGGCAGCCGGAGCCTCCTGCAGGTTTTGCCCTCGCTGCTGCCACCGCCTGTCTGCACCTTTTAACTGGTTTGGTTCCAGTCACTGATGGCAAAGCGCGCGGCCTGCCGCTGCGTTTGGGGCTCACTGGGAGCGTGTTTTCTCTCGTGTTTTAGCCTGTTCCTTTGGGGTAGCTGGGCATGACTTAACACATGGGCACTGTTCTTCGAGTCACCCAGTGCCTCCGCGAGGAGAAGGTGCCATCTCGGAGGGGAGCCCCACGGGCCCGGGCAATGCTCCCGCCCTGTCCTGACTCACCCACGGGCTGGGCGGGCGTCCTCGCTGGCGCTGGGGTCCGTGAGGGAACGTTCCGGCACAGCTTGGGAGCCGCAGCACTGCGGAGGTGCCGAGCTGCACCCTGCGGCGGGCGCTGCCCTGGGAGCTCCGCAGCAGCCACCGGGCCGCTGACATCGGCTGCATCCGCCGGTGGTTGGGTTTTCCAGGCTGGATTTTGTGTCCAGAGCGAGAGAGCATCTGCCAAGTCCTCTCCGAAATTATACAGCTCTGAAGCAGTAAGCGCTTAATCCAGCGTAGCGAGGTCTGCGGAGCCGCTTAAGTTAAGCACACAAAGTGGCTCACGGGATAACAGGAGACTTGAGCAGATGCTGACTCAGGTTTGCAAGGCGCCGCAGCCGGGCGCCAGCGAGGAGTCACACCTGGGACATCCCACCGAAGGCAAAGGAAAGGTATAGGGCTACCTATAGGGGACAGGACACCACATACACACACATACTGACAGCAGGACGGTGTAGGGAGGTAGAGGTGTGTGAGGTGCGGTGCCCTGCGCTGGGTGATGCGGAGCCGAGTCGCGGCCGCAGCAGGAGGCAGCGCGCGAGGGCCAGGGGCTGGCGCCAGCGCGGGGCAGCCCACACACCCATTGCACTCACCGAACCGGCGCCCGCCCGGCCGGGACGGTGACCCTGCAGCCTGCCCTCGAGCAGAGCAGGGCCCGCTCGCTGGGGATGAGGCCGTCCCCGCTTGCCGCTAATGGAAAAACTGCTGTTATTGAAAAGCTCCCTCCTAAGTAATTGAGAATCGACCTCCCCAGCCTACAGAAAGGGATTGTTCTTCCTCTTCCTTGTCCCTGTGCAATATGTGACATGAACCGATGCGGTACCTGGCACTTTGGCTCGCTTGAACCATTTCCAGAGGAAAGCTGGCTATGCTGCCTTTTCTTTTTTTTCAATAACAGTAAAGAGAGACTATTTAAAATGGACTTTGCCCCAGCAAAAACACTTCTGTTTTCTGAGCTCGCTGGGGCCGGCAGTTGCACGAGTGTGAGGTCAGCACCAGCACCACTCATCAGAGCTAATGTCTTTCCTTAACGCTGAGCAAACTGTTGCTCTCCCATGGCTGCACCGATGGCCCCGCAAGGGAGACGGGCAGCCGGAGAACGCGCGGATGCTCCGCGGCCGGGAGCCCTCTGCGGGCAGGCAGCTCTGTGCCGTGCCGTGCCACGCTGTGCCGTGCCGTGCGGGAGCGCTCGCGCCTCCGGAAAGCTCTCCTGGGAAGGGCCGCACGCCGAGGGGCACCGCGGGTGCGAAGCGCGGCAGCCAGACCCGCTGCAGTCCGGCTGAATAAAGCGGAAGGAATGCTGCAAAATGGGTTTCCACGGCAATGTTGTTTCCAGCTGGCTTACTTGCCCGTTTTGCCCAGAACATGGCTTTTTCCAGAATCCATATCCAAGGTAACAAATAGCTTGTTTCCTGCTGTAAGCCCTGGGTAGGAACTACACTGGCCGGGAAACATGTTCTGGATGCACTGCGCTTTGGAAAATCAATATTCCCCGGGATTCACTGTGATTAGTGAGGTGGTTCCTCCATTTTGCTGTGCCGAGTGACCTGCGAATTCGCCGGTCCCGCAGCTTTGTCGCCTTGCAGCACATCTGGAGCACATTTGGAGCACGTTTGGAGCACATCTGGAGCACCTCCGCAGCAGCGCCGGCTGTGGGACAGCTCGGCGGGCGCTCGTGTCGCTCCCGCGCGTGGCAGAGCGAGGCCGCTGAGGAGCAGCCCGCAGGCAGAGGAGGCGCGGAGCGGGAAAGCCGCGTGGCTCTGGCACGCGAGGCTCCGAGCGGGAGCAGGGCACCGGCCTCCCCGTCGGAAGGACCCAAACCTGCAGGGACGTTATCCAGGTTACCTCCGAGCACAGCGGCCGAGATATCTGCTTGTACCGGTGCTCTTTGCAGCCTGCGCAGGGTGGATGCTCCGGGTGAACTCGCCGCTCCAGCGCGGCTGCCCCCTGCTCCCTGAGCTGCCCTTTCGCATGTGGCAGAGCTGCTCTGTGAACTGCCTCTGCACTAGCACCACTGCACGGCACCGCATTTCATGTACACATGTAGGCTTATCTGTATATGTGTAAATAATTTTATTAAAAATGTTTTAAAATTGATTTAATGGTATATAAATATTCACGGGACTCCGAGCTCACACTGGGGTCTGCACCAAAGAGCTGCTGCGTGGTCCCCGGTGCTCTTATCATATATCACAGGGCAGATTTGAGGGCGTAGGGGTTTTTCCTGTATATCTGGGTTTAAAATGCAGGGTTTGGGTATAAGCTATAACATTATTATTTTAATATGCAAACAAAAAGTTCCATCTCAGCACTAAAGAGGAAAAAACTTTTTTTTTTTTATATCTTCATTTTAAAATGAATCCCAACATTGTTGGCAAGATGAGAAATAAAACAGAAAAGCCCACATTGAGACCTTCCCCTCTCAGCGCCGGAGGCTGCAAACCCCTTTCTGTAGCGGGTGGCTGGTTGCAGCAGCCGGGGGACCGGCAGCCCATGCCGAGCGTGGCCTTCTCCTTGCGGCCTGTGCCCCAAGAGGGATTTTTGGTGTCAGATATTGGGAGCACCAAGCGGTGTGAGCAGCGCTGCTCCCGGCCTGTGGGGAGAGCGGCGCCGGGGCAGGAGCAGCCCCACAGCTATGCGCGAGGACAAGGGTTGCCGAGGCCTCCTGCTTGATTTGCAGCTGGAGGAGGAAAAAGCGTTGAGAAGCAAGAGGCTGCGATGCTTGTCAGAAACCTTGGCTCTATTTTGTTTGTAATTCCCCAGATTATTTATAATTTCACTCTCTTTGCCCTGGGTGGCAAATTAAGGGTTTGGGGGTGTGCGCAGGAGAAGGGCAGCCTGGCTGGGTCTCTCCACATCCTGGGGCCAGCTGCTGGGGGCCAGAGCACCTCATCCCGCTGCTCCCAGGGCGGCTGGGAGACGCTCCTGCTCCAGCAGCGCAAGCCATGCACGCCTTTCCCTCACAAAAAAAAAAAAGTGTGAGGAAAGTGCTGTGTTGATCAGCCTGCAGTTGCATAAGAATCACGTGTGAGTTCTGTAAAACGTTGCCTGTTTCTATACACAGAACTGGAGGCAGAGCTCCATGATGATTCCAGAACACAGGAATAACAAGCAGGGCACGTA
The DNA here is from genome assembly GCF_003342845.1 of Nothoprocta perdicaria. Lineage (NCBI taxonomy): Eukaryota > Metazoa > Chordata > Aves > Tinamiformes > Tinamidae > Nothoprocta > Nothoprocta perdicaria. Next base: position 3,646,034 of record NW_020455555.1, on the reverse strand, counting down.
GCCAGTGAGGAAGGCGGCGCGGGGCCAGCGGCAGCACCCGCAAATGGCCGACAGTGCGAGGGGCGAGGGGAGCCCCGGCTGCCCGCCGGGGGGCTGAGCGGTGGCGCCCCGCCCCGCCCCGCCCCGCCCCTAAAGCGGCGGTTGGCGGCGGTTGCGGCCG